>NW_026652276.1:13281499-13539518 GCF_009828535.3 Hylobates moloch
TCACCATCCCATTCTCGCCCCCCTTAGAGAAGTAACTGGAGCAGAAGGCATCGTCCCAGTCCACGTTCCCTTCTCCATAGCTGACTTATCCCAAATCGAAAAATGCTTAGGTTCTTACACCTCCAATTCTGCTTCCTACATTAAGGAATTTCAGTACCTTCTCCAAGCTTACAGCCTCACCTTCCATGACATCTACACAGTCCTCTCCAACACCCTTCTCCCTGAGGAGCGTAGACGAGTCTGGGAACAGGCTCACACTTATGCAGATGAGGTTCACCAAACGACCCCAGCCTTGCCACTGGGGGCGCAGGCAGTGCCCGAGCGAGAGCCTAACTGGAACTATAACACCCAAAATGGAGTAGCAGCCAGAGACCATTTTGCTACCTGCCTAATGGCTGGACTACGCAAAGCAGCTCAAAAGGCAGTTAATTTTGAAAAACTCCATGAAATAATACAAGACGAACATGAAAACTCATCCGCCTTTCTAGACCACCTTACAAAGGCACTCTAACAATACACCAACATAGACCCAGAAACCCCCGATGGTAGACAACTCCTCATGTCCCATTTCTTTGCACAAAGTTTTCCCGACATCAGACAAAAACGAAAGAAGTTAGACAGAGGCCCCTTCGCCCCTCAATCTGAGATATTGGCAATGGTGTGCAAGGTTTATCATAACCGGGATGAGAAAGCAAAGAGGCAAAAATACCAATTATTAGCACAAGCCCTCCAGGCGTCTCCTCGGCCCACGTCACGGTCACACAGCCATAAATCCTCCAGTCATCCACCTCACCGTCAGCCCCCTGGGCCCTGTTTTAAATGTGGAAAAGAAGGTCATTGGGTCCGAGAATGCCCAAATCCCAGGCCCCGCCCTCGGCCATGTCCTAAATGCCACCAGCCTGGCCACTGGGCCGTAGACTGCCCCGACTCCCGAAGGGAAGCCAAGCCAGCCCCCAGTCCCACTCCCGACCTCTTAGGACTGGCCATCGAAGACTGATGGGGCCTTGGGACTCCTTTCCTGACACAACTTATCACCACACAGGAGCCCAGGGTCTCTCTAATGGTGGATGGACAGCTCATCACATTCCTCCTTGACACCGGAGCTACCTTCTTGGTTTTGAGGGAATTCTGGGGTGTCACTTCCCTTTTTGGATCTCCTATAGTCGGAGTTGGAGGCCAAACCATACGTCCGAGAGCCACCCCTCCTCTCTCCTGCACCTTCTCCGGCCACATATTTTCTCACCGGTTCCTAGTCATGCCCCAATGCCCCCTTCCCCTACTAGGAAGGGATATCCTCTCTAAATTCAAAACCTCCATCATGTTTAACCCAACCGCCCTCCCCAGATCCACCCCACTCGTTGCTTTAGTAGCTGACTCCATACACCAGGCTCCCACCCACACACTGCCTTCGCTCCCAACAGGCGTCAATCCCATGGTTTGGGACACCACCATTCCCTCATTGGCTTCATGCACCCCCATACAAATATTCCTCAAAGATCCATATCACTTTCCCAGTCAACCCCAATACCCTCTCCCCACCTTCAGCCTGAGGGGATTACAACCAGTTATCTCAGACCTCTTGAGAAAAAGTTTCCTTAGACCAACTCATTTACCATATAACACTCCTATCCTAGCAGTCAAAAAATCCAATGGTACATTCTGCCTCGTCCAAGACCTCAGACTTATCAACGAGGCCGTTAAACCCATTCACCCACTAGTTCCCAACCCCTATACCCTCTTACCCTCCATTCCCCCCAACGCCACCCATTTTTCCGTAGTAGATCTTAAAGATGCCTTCTTCACAATCCCCCTCTCTCTTCAATCACAAGACCTTTTCGCCTTCACCTGGACTGACCCAGATACCCAACAATCACAACAACTCACATGGACAGTCCTCCCTCAAGGGTTCAGAGATAGCCCTCATATCTTTGGTCAAACTCTTGCCTCAGACTTAAAACAACTAAATCTTCCCCAGTCAAACCTCCTCCAATATGTAGATGATCTCCTTTTATGCAATCCATCTCTAATCACCTCCCAAACCGACACCACTTCCCTACTCAACTTCTTCGCAGACAAAGGCTACCAGGTGTCCCCCCAAAAGGTCCAACTCTCACTAACACAAGTAACTTATTTGGGAGTCCTTCTTTCTCACGACTCAAAGGCCATCGCCCTAGATCGCAAGTGCTTCATCAGAGGCCTCCCCATCCCTAAGACAAAACAAGAAATACTCTCTTTCCTTGGATTAGCTGGTTACTTTAGAACCTGGATTCCTAACTACTCTTTACTAGCAAAACCACTTTACGACCTCTCCCAGGGACCCCTGTCCGAGCCTGTAGAGGCCACAGTCAAATAGCCCTTTCAGTTACTCCAAAAGTCACTAATAAAGGCTCCAGCCTTACATCTTCCAAACCTACAGAGGCCTTTCATTTTATATGTACACGAACACCATGGCCTGGCCTTAGGAGTCTTAGGACAATTACAGGGACCCACTTTTGCTGCAGTCGCATACCTGTCCAAACAGCTCGACCCCACTGTACGAGGGTGGGCCCCCTGCCTCCGCGCCCTGGCAGCAGCCTATTTACTACTTCTAGAATCAAAAAAGCTCACATTCGGGGTGGCAGTCATCATTACCTCCCCCACCAACTCAAAGATCTCCTCACATACAAGAGCCTACAAACCCTTCCCCCTTGCCGCATACTGTCACTCCTAGTTTCCTTCTTACATGATCCCACTGTGTCCTTCCAAACATGTGCACCCCTCAACCCCGCCACCCTCCTGCCTATCTCTCAACACCCCCCTCTACACAACTGCATTGAAATTCTAGAATCCCTTCTACCCTGTACAACCCACATCACCGAAGGCCCCTTAGACCATCCCGACCACATGTGGTTCAGAGACGGCAGTTCTTTTACACATAATGGACAGCGCCTCGCAGGGTATGCCATAGTGTTCCTAACAAAAACCATCGAGGCAAAATCCCTGCCACCTAATACCACAAATCAGCAAGCTGAACTCATCGCAGCCACTCGAGCATTTGAATTAGCAGCAGACACCTCACTTACACTATATACTGACTCCAAATACATTTTCCACATCCTTCTCTCTCATTCAGCCATTTGGAAGGAAAGAGGACTCCTGACAACCAAAGAAACATCTATTACTAATGCCACCCTCATCACTCGCCTCCCCCAAGCTTCCTTACTTCCTACTAAAATAGGCATCACTCACTGCAAGTCCCACCAGATTGACTCGTCCCCAGTGACACAAGGTAACAACATAGCAGATCAGGAGGTCAGACAGGCAGCTTTATCAACTCTACCCCCGACTCTCATGTTAACCATAGACGAGCCATCAAGCCCTTTACAACTCACACAGCCACTGCCAACACAGTCACCTAACCTCTCAAAATACGCCCTCTTCTCATACCTTCACTCTATTTTCCACACAAATCCTCAAACACTGAAAACCTTCCTCAACTCCTTCTTCATCCTAGATTCCTCTGACCTACAATTCGTTAAACAGCTCACATCTGCCTGCCCCATCTGTCAGCGAACAAACCTACAAACTCCCTTAAGGCCAGGACCCTTCCCGACCCATCAGGCCAGAGGACACATTCCAGGCAGTGATTGGCAACTTGATTTTACTCACATGCCCTCCATAAAAAAAATTAATTACCTTTTAGTTCTCGTTGACACCTTCTCCGGATGGGTTGAGGCTTTCCCAACCATCAATAAAAAGGCAAGTACGGTCGCCTCAATCCTCCTATCAGAAATCATTCCAAGGTTCGGAATCCCCACATCCCTCCAAACTGACAATGGTCCCGAATTTACATCCCATGTCTCACAAAATATAGCTGCCGCTCTTAACATCCCCGTGGCATTTCCACATCCCCTATCACCCCCAATCCTCTGGAAAGGTTGAACATACCAACCGTACACTCAAGGAAACCCTCACTAAACTGTCATTAGAACTCCATCTAGACTGGATAAAGTTACTCCCTACAGCCTTATTCAAACTCTGGGTCCTCCCAAAGAAGCCCACCCTTATATCCCCCTTTGAAGTCATGTACGGCCGCCCAGCACTTCCACCTGGCATTAATCCCACCTCCCCAACAGCCCCACAACACATAACTTCTCCCATCCTATCATTCATCCGCTGTGAACTATGGAAAAGACAGGAGTGTCTCCTGCCAGATGCCAGTAACACAGAAACCACCTTTCCCCTCACGCCAGGTGAATGGGTGTTTTACTTACCGCCCAGTCACACTCAGCCAATATCTTTGACCCCAAAATGGAAAGGGCCCCTCGAAATTGTGCTCTGCACTCCCACTGCTGCCAGACTCCAAGAATCTCCAGGACAACTAACCCCCTGGCTTCACATTTCCAGGTTGAAGTCGGCTACCAACCCGGATCAAACGAGGAGCCTACCTGCCTCACACCGTCCTATAAACTATACCTGCACACCCATACCAAACAACCCCCTCAAGATCTGCATCTCCAAAACACTTCCTCTTCTCCCTATTCCAGAAATATAAACTTCATACTCCAGGCCCTCTCTTCTGGCTCTCTGCCTCTTATATCCTCCTCCATGGCCTTTCCTCTCCTAGCAGTCTCTCATCACAACCTTATTACCTATTCACTGTAAAACACACCTACAACGCTCACAGAAGGTCACACACAAATATCATCAGCTATACTCGTTGCCCCATTAACGCATACCCAAGCAATGCCTGGTCCTACCCAACACAAACCCTAACCATCACCCGCACACTCAAAACTAATTCTCAACAAGTCTTGTCCCAAGACAACGAGCACATCTCGCTAGGTGAGACCGAATTACAGTCACAACTACAATCACAATTACACTCACCAGTCAACACCATCCCCATACACTCCTCTTGGCAACTATTCCTCAATCAAGGACTACTTCTATTTAATGCCTCTCAAGTTCCCACTTCCGACTGCTTCAAATCCATCAATTCCTCCCTCCCTGGCCCCTGTATACCTACCACTCTAGTCTCTCAACTCACATTACTCTCCTTTTCCGAAGGCCTCCAGGCCTACCAGTTTGATCACCCTGAGTCCAATTCTCTCACAGGCCCTTGACAAAAACGAGCAATCTTTTTACCCATCATGCTCGGAATCTCTCTAACAACTTCTCTCCTAGGCACAGGGTTAGGAGCCACTTCACTAGGATACAGTGTGTCCCAACTTTCAGACTTACAGCCCAATCCCTAGACATTTAACCAGCTTCTCCTTAGAAATTATCAACTTTTAGCTACCTGCGAAGACGAAGCAGGCTCCATAGATGGTCTCACAGCCTGCTAACGGCCCTTCAGTCAAACATCAGTCTTCGAAATGACAACAACACACCGATTCCAGCAGTTCCTCAATGATCTCTGCACTGACAGCTGGCTCATCGCTGATCCATTGTTACTGCTCGGGTGGCTTACAGCATTAGAAGATCTGTATCTTCAAGGGGCCTTCACAGACTACACCCCCCAAGAGGTGTTCACATATAGTGCCCTCCTCCTCGGACTTGTTCTCCTACTATACCCATCATACCCCATGTCAAACCTAACAACCCTCCCTAAAAACTCTCTTTCCCTCTTACAATGCCCCCACTCAGCAGGAAGTAGCCAGACGAATCACGACGCCCCTCAACCCCCTCTTAAAGAAAACAAAAGGGAGGACTGTTGGGTGGCGCAGACACGTAAGGTACCACAAGATGGCGACAGTTCCGGGTTCTTCCTCCCTCTCCACACCTGACGCAACGTTAAACCCACCAAGAAAGACCCAATAAGAAAATAACACCTCCCGCTCCCCCTGCTCATCCCCCGGCCCACCCCCCAGACCCAATCATTGATACCCATGTAGCCCTAAGGGACATAAATATCTCATCCCAACAGCACTCTCTCTCTCTGTGCGACCTGACCTGACTCTGCTAATAAAGATCTCTTGACTGCGTTTGGCATGCTCTGGGTCTGCCTTTACTCTTTCACTAATGCTATCTTCTGTTCCAAGATAGCCCATTAATTCTTGATTAAAATGGAACCAATCAAAATCTACCACTACGTCTTAGTTCCAAAAGCTAGTTTCCCTTTTATGTAACTGGATTCTGTATACCTGGAAGATATACTGATGGATTTCATATACATATTAATACACGTACTGGGGAGTTCTACCAGGAAGCGTCAAACTCATCAATGTATCTGGTTTTGGAGCCTATGCAAAAGAAACTCCTTTAAGGTGAATCCACCTAACAATATCTTTTCTTTTCTTTTTTTTTTTTTTTTAATAGGACACAACTGTTACAATGGGTTTCAAGATGGATCATTTTTATAACAAAAACTTCTTTTTAGTGAGTACTGATTTTCATTTTCAGGTTTTGTTGCTATCCCTATAGAATGACAAAAAAGAAAAACATGCCTATTAGACATCACATTAGAGTGTAACGGTCAGGATCCCAGCAAGAGAAAAATATCACATTTAAATGGACTCATTGATACGAACTTAATTAAGAAACCACAGTATTTACTAAAATGGATATAGAGCCAAGAGAACCAAAAAGGGATGGTGAGTCTGAAAGGTGTTAATACCACACCTGAATGGGCAAAAGGGGAGAGTAGGTACCAGCTGCAATTGTAGATGTTGAGAGTTACCACCCAACAGGAGGTATGTTCTTCTTTAGAGAAGCACGGCCAACCCACAGGAAGAGAGCACTGGAAATGGATACCTCAACCTTTCTCTTCTCATGTCCTACAAACTCCCACCAATATCTCTGATTAGCTGAACATATTAGAAAGTTAAAAGAGAGCCTGTTGATACAGACTATGAAAGTTAGCAGGTGGCCAAAATTCAAGTATGTATCTGGGAGTTCAAAACTATATTTTACATAAATATTTTTAAATTACAAGAATTTTTGTTCCCAAAAATCCTTTCATCTATTTTTATTTGTCAATGACATTTTGAGGATAGATAGATCAGCAATGAGGCCTCACTATACTTCTAAAAATGTTCTCTTTGAAATATATTTACCAAATGATCCTTGGCTATCTAAAAAAACCATAAAGACTGTCTGTTTAAGCAAACACTCTTAACAATGGCCACTTAAAAAAAATCCTACTTATTTGGTAAAGTGCACACAAGGCACAGAAGGAAGCAACCCTGTCAGAGAATGGAAAGCAATATTGAAATGACCCTTCTCTCCCAAAGCTATTATAACTAAAACCAGACCATTTTATTGCCTTTATCTTATTTACAACTCATAATTTGGTAAGCTAGGAATTAATTATTAGTTTTACTTATTTGACCTTGGGAGAAATATTTAGTAATATTAAACATAGCTGCAGCCAGATCTTGCTAAGATCACTCCATTTTATCTAATTTATTCATTATCTAAACAAAAACTTACTAGAGAACTGAACTTAAACATACTTAGCATGACCTTCATCTTATATGTATAAAATTTGACATAAAATTAACAGTTTATTATTAAAAAAATAAAGGTATACAATTACTTTAATGTGTGAATGAAGAAAAGGGGAAATGAATCATTTGATACTAAGGCTATGTACATTTCTTGAAATACATCCTTCAAATACCATTTATGTTTAAAGACTTATTTAATACCTAAGTCTTTTCATACTCATTCTTAAGTAGGGAATGTAAATTGGTCCAGCCATTCAAGAGAATAATTAAATATTACTTATAAAATGTCATAAAATAGGCATTACCTTTATCCAACTATTTTCACTTCCAGGGATTATCCTAAGAAAATAATCAGACTTTTTAACTAAGTTTTATGTACAGGTTTGTTAATGCATAGAGAAAAATGGATGGGAAGAAGTTATTAAAGAAATAATACAAGAGAATTTTCAACAGCTGAAAGTAATCTCAAATGGTCAAATTGAAAGGAATGCTGAACAGGATGAACAACAAAGATCATGACGCACACCAAAACATGATGAATTTTCACAGCTCCACGAATGAAAATTTTAAAAAGTTTCCAAAGAGGAAAATGTGCTGTTACCCACAGAAGAATGAGTTCACACTTCTCACTAGAAAGCACCAAAATGCCTTAAAAGAATGGGTGAGTAATTTGGAAAGTATAGGGAAAGGTAACTCTCAACCCATTATTATATAAAAATACCTAAAGTTTGAGGTAATATGAGTATACTTGGACGAGAGCATGGGAAATGCCTTTTCTCTACTTTCTGACACCCAGAACCTCGAATACCACTACAGGGAGGAAAAAGAATAGAAATCATGCTTTGACTTTAAACTGGAAATAAATAAGAAATTCAGAAGTGTCTGGGTTTATTTGGAAATGAGAAGATCAGTCTGTTGTCATGTACAATAGCAATTTATAAAGGAAGTTAAAAACTGTAAGAAGTTTTTTTTTTTGAACCCCTGAGTATGTGGCTTGGGACATTCATAGCTATTATTATGATCATTACTAACAGCAATTGTTTCTGAATACTTATTATCTACTAGGAACTTTGTTTTATCCTCTACATATAAAATCATATTGAGTACTCATAAATTGGATGGGATGTGGGTATTATTATCTTCAGTTTTTCAATGACAAACTAAGGCTTGGTAACTATAAGTAACTTTCCCAAAGTCATACATTTTCCAAGTGGTAAAGTTAAATTACAACCAGATTTTCATGACTCATTTAAACCCATTGTCTTATTTTAAAATCTTACAACGATCCAACTAATTATCCTTAGCAAACAATACACAGACCTTCCCTGACCTCTCAACAATTCAGTGCTTGCTTTACTATTAACATTTTTTTTGTTGTTGACAGAAATAATTAAAATATTTTCAATCCTGTATCTCCAGGACCTTCTTGGTATTATCCTTTTAAATTCCCTCCCAGAAGCTACATGACTCATCTCCTCAAAATCTCCTCTTCCTTGAAACCTAGAGGAGAGAAAGCCTATTTTCAATTAGTCCTAGCATTCCCTGTTCTCTGCTGATAAGACTCTACTGAATAAGTACCTGTGTAGGGGCATTCGGCATTGGCTTAATTCATACCCAAGGGCACCTTACACTGCCAAAAGCTTCCAAAAAATTCTAGAAAAGTGCCTGAAGGAAAATTTTAACTACCAGTGGAAAAATCATAAAAGGATAGTTCAGGGAGAGAGAAATAATTGTTATTTTCTACTATAAAAGCAAACACTGAACTTCATGGAGTTTGACATGTGTCTAAAATTGATTGTGGGCCACTCCTGGCTTTCATCTTGATGAATCATTTATCTTCTGTGAGAATTTAGAATACTTTACCTTCCCACTTTTATTCACCTCCCTGCACTCCAATCACATCTTCAGCGTAGTGTCCTAGACTCTAGCAGGATTCTAGAGCCTGTAAGAATGTTCCTTAAACTGCAGAAGTCATATGCCAGAAGTATTTTGAAGCTCAGTTTTATTGTTCATTTTAATGTAGTCTGGATGTCTCAGTACTAAGTCTACAGCTGAACATTGCTTATTCATTGTCCATCTTATCTATTTTTAATGTAGGAGATGTAAAGAATTTTTCTCTGCATAAATAAGCTAATATTATAAACAAATGCAAGTGCTTGTAATTGTATATAACTGATATGGGAGTTAAAAAGAAATTATTTAGGCAGATAGTGAGGGTCAGGAAGTCCTCAGTAAGGTTTTCCTTTTAATGAAGAGCAGCACCCAAACCATTTTCTTTTCTAACAAAGAGCAGCCTGTAAAATCAAGCTGCAGACATAGATAAGTGAATAGGAAGCTTGCATGGGTGAATGGCGGCCGCTGTGCCAGTAGGAAAGGGGCTACCTGGAAGCTAGGCATGTTCAACATGGTGGTTCCATCTTCCCTTCTCTTTACCAAACCACAGGTACAATAAGGAGAAGACAACATGGCACTGGCCAAGTAAAGGCTATATTTGCATAATAGAAAATTAGGATGGGGCAGCCAGCTTCCTCATGCATTATGCAGATATCACACCTAATCCAACTAATCCTTGGGCCCTGTGTCAATCAGACACCGCCTCCTCAAAGCAGCCTATAAAATCCAGTGCACCTTACTGTAGGCCAGGAGTCCAACTCAGGCACCCCCTTCTCTCACAGGATAGAGAGCTATTCTTCTTTCTCTTTCTTTTGCTTTTTTTTTTTAGACTGAGTCTTGCTCTGTCACCAGGTTAGAGAGCAGCGGTGCAATCTCTGCCCACTGCACCCTCTGCCTCCCAGGTTCAAGCGAGTCTCCTGTCTCAGCCTCCTGACTAGCTGGAACTACAGGCACACGCCACCACGCCCAGCTAAGTTTTGTATGGTTTGTTTTTTGTTTTTTGTTTTGGTAGAGACGGGGTCCCACCATGCTGGCCAGGATGGTCTCGTTCTCTTGACCTCATGATCCACCCACCTCGGCCTCCCAAAGTGTTGGGATTACAGGCATGAGCCACTGCACCCCGCCTCTTTTGCCTATTAAACCTCTGCTCCTAAACCCACTTCTTGTGTGTCCATGTACTTGATTTTCTTGGCGTGAGATGACAAACCTCGAGTATTTACCCCAAAGACACAGCTTCAAAACAAAGAGAGAATCAGTGATTTTTATAGTTTAGTTAATTCCGTATTTAAACTTTCAAAGCACATGTCAAACACAATAATCTTGACGTTTCAAAGGCCCTCTATTTCTTTTCTTCAGTTATGAAGACCAAGGAGCACTTTACAATGTTTTTTACTGCTTCTGTTTACTTTTTTTTTTTTTTGACAGAGCCCTGCTCTTTCGTCCAGACAGGAGTACAATGGCGCAATCTCAGCTCACTGCAACCACCATGGCCCAGGTTCAAGCAATTCTCCTGACTCAGCCTCCTGAGTAGCCGGGACTACAGGTGCACACCACCACATCCAGCTAATTTTTGTATTTTTAGTAGAGACAGGATTTCACCATATTGGTCGGGCTGGTCTTGAACTCCTGACCTCAGGTGATCCGCCTCCCAAATCTCGGCCTCCAAAGTGGTGTTTTGTTTACTTTTATATTTTCTATAACATTTACAGTCACTAAATGGGAAACAAATTAAACTTTCTTTCACTTGGGCAGAAACGGTTTGATCCAAGACATTTTCTTGTCAGATTTTGTCAGAAAAAAATGTCAACTTCGTTTCTAACCTAACTTCTGCAGTATCTTGTAATCATCTGCTAAAGTACCTGCAGAGATGTTCCAAAACAACTTCTGGAATATCCTGGAAGTCTCTCATGTGTGCTCTGAAATGAGACCAGTAAGCTCTGTGCTCCCCGTTCCTTGTTCCTCTGGCTTTCATCCATGTTTTCCAGCTTGATTATCTCTGTAGAGTACCACTGTGGCCTTCAGGACCTTCCCAGTCATCCAGCAGCCTTACCTCTGCTTGAAGTATCACCATTTTTGCTGATCTGATAGTTTGCAACTATTTATGGGGTACCTGCCAAGTGTCCAGAGCTGGTGTACAAGTTGGAGATGATAGCAAATGCCCTCACCCTAGCGGAGCTTACATTTTAGTGAAACAATGATGTGGAAATATAATTATAAACAAGCGCATTACCTCCCCCCCAGAAAATCTCTCTACAAAAGTAAAAGAGAAACAAAACTTCTATTATTGGAGAAGCATTAAATCAAAATGTGATGCACATCACAGCCAATCTGTTAAGAGACTGCAAAGACAGAAAGAAATCTCATTCTTTTAGGGAGTTAAGCAGATACAATCACTTACATGCGTGATATCGAGGTGAACAATAACTATTTCTCAAGTAAGAGGACTTGACAGCATCATTCGTTGTATATAGTCTAACCTAAATTTACTTGGCAATTGGGGTAGCCACCTGTGGTTGTCAATTGTCTTTAAAATAAAATAATTATTTTCTCACGTCTCTATAACCTGTGGTATGTTTGCAACTTGGAGCCAAACCACAGCTGAAGTTAGAATCCTATCTTCCCAGAAAACGGGGAGACAGACACACCATCTTCCTTGATGATTATATTTCAAAGAGACGGCTCCCAGAGCCTTAAGAAACCTTCTTGTGGTATAATTGGCAAGGGCCTTATTAAGCTTTTAAAAAGATTTACATACATTTTAGGAGGCAGAGAAAGAGCTTCCAATTGCAAGTGTTTTAAAGTAAACGCTTCAAGAAAAGAAAGAGGAGAAGTATCTTTCCTCATTTTCAAGAAATCAAACTAAACCTTTTATCTTAAATTTGTATCTTATCTTTAAAAGGACACAGACCATCAACAAGTGGATAAGAAATGAATAAAGAAATAAACATATTTTATAATAAAATTCAAAACAATGTTATATAAGGAAAATAAAATAAGTTAATGCATTCAGGGAGTACTTTAGGTAGAACATGAAGGGTACACTGTCTAAGAAAGTGATGTTTGACTTGAGATGTGAGAAGACAATGTGAAAATTCCAAGCGGAGAAAAGAGTGAGTACCAAAGCCTCAAAAGAGGATCAAGACTGAGTTGTTCAACAGACATAAATAGGCAGGAATGACTGGGGTATAATAAAATTTGGGGAGAATAGAGAAAGATGGAGGTGAAGAGGAAGACTGGGGCAAGATTGTTAAGACTTTGTAGGCTAGAGAATGGAGTTTATGTTTTATTCTGGTTGCATGGAAGTATTTCAAGCAGTGAAATAACATAATCTAATTTATTAATTAGAAAGATGTTCGGCTTCTGTGTGGCAGATGAACTATTAAAATTGGTGATCATTGTGGAAGCATATTGGGCAAAGTGTGGAGGTACAGAAACAAGTTAAGAAGCAGGTTTGAGACTCCAAACAATAGCTAAGTTTGCTAGGACTAGGTTTGCAGTAGTAGAGGTGCTGAGCAGAGTAATAGGTTTGCAATATAATTAGAATAAAAGAAAAGTCATTGATGAATGGGATGCATCCTGCATCACGTGGGATATGAGGGTAAGAATGGAATTAAGCATGATTTCAAAATTTCTGGTCTTAGAAAGATGGTAATGGTGCCATCTATTAAAATGGTATAGACTTGTAAAGTAGATTTGGGAGAAGAGAAGAACCATGGCTGGCCTATTGGGCATTCAAGCAGCAATATTCAGTGGCAAAGAGTCTGGAGCTATGGGGGGTGTGCATCTGCATTTCCTGTTCCATGTCATCTGTGGCTTAATAGCCCCACTGAGCATTGCTAACTCTGTTGGGCACCTGTGCACTCTAGGTACCAGGGTGACAGGATATTCCATTGCCTAGTGGATAGTGAAAATTTTTACTATTTTTGCTCTTACCTTTTAATTATCAGGTTCCAAAGCAGTGTTCTTATGTGCCTCATTGTATCTGTAAATCTTGATTATAACATGTAAGCCAAGATCAGTTTCGCCCCTACTGATCGCTGAGCTTCTGCCAGGATCAAGCTTGTGTTACCATCTTTTTATTACTTCTTTCACATTGGTTTTTACACCAGCCACAGCCTGGCTCAGCTTGATCTCTGTCTTAGAGATCACAGGGCAGAAAGCAAGATGTGGGCAGGACTGAGATTCTTTATGGAAATTCTGGGGATGAATTTGCTTCCAAGGATTTGAATCATTCAAGTTGCTGGCAGAATTCAGCCCTATGGGGTTGTAGGACTGAGGTCAGTTCCCTTTCTGGCTGTCAGCTTAGAGGCATTCTCAGCTTCTGGAGACAGTTCACATTTCTCAGCTTGTGGCTCCCTTTCTCCATCTTCAAAGCCAGTAATTGTTACAGAAAGTAGTCAGGTAGACATGAGCAGGGCAGGAGAAGGCCCCTACCAACAGGAATGTCAGGCAAGCATTAGGTGATGGGCAAGTGGTTGGTAAACTGTCCCTCTAAAATAATAACTGGTCACAGCCAGTATCAGGGAAAGGCAATCTCCCAATAGACAGAAAAAACCTGAAACTGGTGATCAGCAGCCTCCCAATAAGATGTGAGGAGTTGGGCAAGTGGGCTTGAGCATGCATACTAGGAGGAAAAATGGTGGAGTTTAACTGGTATATGACCTTCCTCTAGGAAAGGAAAAACACCTCAAGTGAGCATAAGCACAACTCCAGTAAACACACTGTGCATGCGGCCCCTCCCAAGTGCTGGCAGGCTGCCACACATGCAGACAGGCCACCCTAAGGGAAGAATCAGGGGAGAAGAGAGGCAAACCCCCAGAAGCATGCCAACATATGAGACATCAAGTCAGAGGTCAAACCGGGCACTTGACTCTCTCAAGTCTCCCTCTCAGCCCTCTTTCAAGTGTACCTTACTTCCCTTCATTTCTGCTCTAAAACTTTTTTTTTTTTTTTTGAGACAGAGTCTCGCTGTCACCCAGGCTGGAGTGCAGTGGCGCGATCTCGGCTCACTGCAGGCTCTGCCCCCTGGGGTTCACGCCATTCTCCTGCCTCAGCTTCCTGAGTAGCTGGGATTACAGGCGCCCGCCACCTCGCCCGGCTAATTTTTTGTATTTTTAGTAGAGATGGGGTTTCACCGTGTTAGCCACGATGGTCTCGATCTCCTGACCTCGTGATCCGCCCACCTTGGCCTCCCAAAGTGCTGGGATTACAGGCGTGAGCCACCACGCCCGGCCTAAAACTTTTAAATAAACTTTCACTTCTGCTCTAAAACTTGCCTTGGTCTCTCCTTCTGCGTTATGGCCCTTGGTTGAATTTTAATCAATTTTTGAAGAGGCAAAACTTGAGGTTGCTGCAGATCCTTACAGATTCACTGCTGCTAATATAATGAGGCCTTTTCCTGTTCTGATATCTCTGATACCTCCTTTGGCTTTACCTTTCCTCTGCTGGTCTCTTCTGACTTCTTGATCTTCAACCAGCTATAGTGCGTTCTCTGCTTTTAAGGCAGCATGTGATTAGATTAGGCGCACCTGGATAATTCAAGCCACTCTTCCTATTTTAAGAACTTTTATGAAGTAACCTAAATTACTGCATAATCTGCATAATCCTTTCAAGGGGACTAGATTCATGTTTAATTGCATAACTAGAGGATGTAAATCTCAGGGAGAAATCTTTAGAATGCTACTTACCCAGTTCCTCAGTCTTAAAGAATCTTTTTTTGAGCTGACACACCAGTTCATTAGTCTTACCCAGATGAGTTTTAATCCCAGTAGCTGACAGCTCAACCCCAAATTAGTATAGCTGCTATAATAATGCTCATTTATTTATTTAACAAGTACATATTGAGTTCATTATATTTTGAGCACTAGAGATACAGCAGGAAACAAGTTAAACAGATCTTCTTATGGCACATACATGCTAAAGATACATGCTGGTGGGCTGGGTGCAGTGGCTCACGCCTATGATCCCAGCACTTTGGGAGGCCGAGGCAGGTGGATCACGAGGTCAGGAGATTGAGCCCATCCTGGCTAACATGATGAAACCCCATCTCTACTAAAAATACAAAAAAAAAATTAGCCAGGTGTGGTGGTGGGCACCTGTAGTCTCAGCTACTTGGGAGGCTGAGGCAGGAGAATGGCGTGAACCCAGAAGGTGGAGCTTGCAGGAAGCCAAGATCATGCCACTGCACTCCAGCCTGGGTGACAGAGCAAGACTCTATCTCCAAAAAAAAAAAAAAAAAAAAAAAGAAAAAAAAAAGATACATGCTGATGGATGTTATTTTGATGTCTTAATGAGACTGGTAGTCTAAAAATTGGGAAAATTTAAGTAAGCATCAGAAATTCCAGGTTACTTTCAGATCATTAGTCTGAACATGATCAAATCAATGTGTTGACCATTCTTGCTTCTCATCTCTCTTTGCTATTATCTCAGCAGTAATAGCAGAAACAAAAATCTCCCTCTCTACAATCTTCTTTTTTTTTACACTTAAAGTCTACAACATAGAGTTTATTCATTTGCAGAATAACTAAGACTAAAAAATACTATGTACTCCAAAGGAATTTAGCTCTTCAGATATCCAACAGGCACCTAGAAGGCTTATTCTGCAAACAGCAATTACATGTAAGAGTCTCAAAGATAAAGATCAGTGGATTCAGAACGGAATTATTGGTCTTTGGGGTCATACTTGGACTACAGATAAATCTAACAGAAGCAAATTTTAAAGAGCAAAGAGCTACTTGGGGAGGAGTAAGCAAAGAAAGAAATTTTGTTCTGACTTGCTCAGTTGTGAAGGCCTTGGTTTGAGTCTGGAATTAAAGCACATTTCCTGAAGTGGCTATTCTTAGTTCATCCTATTCTCCATCTGACCCTCAACTGTTATCCTTTTGTATCCAAGTAGTACCATAAGCCTCTCACAAGACTGACATGTAAATGAAAAATGTGTGAGTAAATCCATTATCCTATCTCAAAGGGCAAACAGGTTAAGAACAAATGGAGACCCTACTTCACTGACTATAGCCTCAGTAAGGTTGATTTGTCTATATAATTTATTTTGTTAAGAATTTTATTTTGTTGAGTTCCTTAAAACCACTCATCTTACCAATAACAGTTATACAGAAGGGGGCCCAATAAGTCATGAGAACAGATTGATTAATCTGATTTAGATTGGTTGTGTAGTTTTGTGTTGTCAATGCTGCAAATATTAGGCATAATTTAGTTTATAGTAAAGAGGAGAGGAAAGTGGAGGGGTGGGTTCCAAAGAGGTGAAATGTCTTGAGGTTCTGGAGGCATATTGCTTTAACAGTGAATGTCTGGGATGTCTTTGCTGACTCTCTGAAATGTAAAGGTTGGCAGAGTGTCATAGTTTTGTCAGTTCTAACTGTGCAGTCATCTTTTGAAATGATGGGCTGTTGACAACAGAGTTAGAAATCCCAAAGAACTTTCCTACACCCCTTCACCCCAGTCCTTCAAAATCTTTTTGAAATGAAGACAAGTACCAAAGTCTGAAAAAAGCAACTGTCAACTCATTTGAGCAAACATTTATCCCATCTCTATTAAATCCCAAGTACTAATGAGAAATTATATTAAAGCCTCAGATCATTCCAGAGAATTAGGGGGAGAGTCTGCACCGAAAAACGGAAATAATACCTAACGACAACTACCCCATTTCTGGATGTTCACATCAACACTGCCTCTCCTTCCATGTTTCTTTAGAAGCCAAACAATCCCTCTAGAAATTTTGGCAGTATCCAGATTTTATAAGGGGCAAGAGAATTCCAGGGGTAAACATAATGTTAACACTTGTTAATGGGGACCAGCATGTGTGCTTATTGTATTTTCATTTCTTAAATACATGGGTTTATTTTTAAATGGGTGGAAGAGGCGTATGCTATTCTTCATCATTAGCATTCAGTAGAATATGGAATTATTAGCTGGAGTTCTCTCCCTACCCCCACTCCATGATAAAGGTTTGCAATCATTCATATGCTATTGATTCACAATCTAAGCTCAGGGAAAATCTTGTGTTCTCAGATTAAAATAAAATATCTCTCTCTCTCTCACACACACACACACACATATACACACACACATGCACATAATGATTTGTCTATTTCCATTTCTCTCTGTTTTACTTTTGCTTCACTATTTATACAAGTCAATAAAAACAAGCTAATCTAATTACTCTGTGAGAAATAGCCAGGCATAAAAAAGACAAATACTCTATGATCTCACTTTACGTGGAATCTAAGAAAGTGGAGCTCATAGAAGCAGACAGTAGAATGGTGGTTTCCAGGAGATGGGGACTGGGGAATTGGGGGAAATGTTGCTCAGAGGTTAGAAAGTTTCAGTTAGACAATGGACAAAGTCTGGAATTGTATTGTGCAGGATGACTACAGTTAATAATAACATATTGCATACTCAAAAATTGTTAAGAGAGTAGATCTTTAATATTCTTTCCACACACACACACACAGGATAACTATTTTAGGTGATTAATATGCTAATTAACTTGATTGCAGTACTAATTTCACAATGTATACATAGATCAATACATTGCATTGTGCACTGCAAACTCATGCAATTTTTATTTGTAAATATACCTCAATAAATCTGGGGGACAAAAGGAAGCAGGTTGTATAACATATACAAACACAGTGCAGGTTATCCCCTGGGGATTTTACTTAGACTGCATTGAGATGAGCTCATAACTTCTTTGGGAAGAGATAAACAAGCAAAACAAGAGCACCAAGGAAAGGCTGGTTGTTTGGTGTGTGTGGGTGGGTTTTTTTTTTTTTTTTCTCCCAATGCTGAACACTCCTTCAGCAGTGGAGACAGATGTAGAATGACAGATGTGGGACCGATGAGTCTCTCTTTAATGCCTGCTCTTGTGCTAAAATATCTGAACACACATCCCTCACAGAGAGTGGAGCACACTCACCAGCTTTACTCACTTGCAGAAGAAACAGACATTTTCTAATATCCATTTTTCCTCTTCTTAGCACCTGTGTAAAACCTTAAGGATAAGAATTTCCCAGCTCATGCTTACCAAGTCAAAGGAAAGCATTCCACCCCAAAGCTCAGGCAAGGAATTTGGCACAACCTCAAGACTTTCGCCTGCAGTTCAAAAGTTAATAACAAACAACTTTTCATGATAATCAAATTCATATTGGGCTTATGCCTTTATCTTGTATTTATTGACTCCTGACTCTACACAATTTAGTGAACATCTGACTCTGCACTTGTTCCCTAAGTTAAACAAAACAAAATGTGCTCCCCTCCAGCAGGATAAACCCCACTGGAGGAAACACACATGCACATCAGTGACTGGAATCCAAGCCATGATCTGAGAATTGCTATCGTAAAGTGTAACACTCTAAGAGGATGAAGAAGTTCTGATGACTTAAATCTGGGAAAGCCAGAAAATATTTCATGAAAGAAGAGGCAGCAAGTTTGAGCCTTTTTTTAAATAGACAGACTCATAAGATTCAAAAGACTAGAAAGAAGGCATTCCCAACCTAAGATAAGTGATAACCAATATTCAGAGCTGTTAAAAGCACATCTAGTGTTAGGAAATGATGTGTGTCAGTTGGTCTGAGGGTTAATTTTACGTATCAACTTAGCTGGGCCACAGTACCCAAATATTTGGTCAAACACCAGTTTAAATCTTCCTGTGAAGGAATTTTTGAACCTTTAAATCAGTAGACTTGAAGTAAAGCTGATGACCCCCAGTACTGTGGGTGGGCCTCATCCAACCAGTTGAAAATCTTAAAAGAAAAAATGAAGATTCCCTGAGGAAGAAGCAATTCTGTGAGCAGACTGCTTTTAGACTTAGAGCTTCAACATCAATTCTTCCCCCGGGTCTTCAACCTGCCATTCTACCTTGCAGATTTTTGACTTGTCAGCCTTGACAATCACATAAGCCAATTCCTTAAAGTAAATCAGTCACTCTTTCTTTCTATCTCGCTGCGTACACACACACACACACACACACACACACACACAGTCTTATCTGGAGAACTGTAATCCAATTAGAAAGTCTTCAAGTGGGAAAGGGGAACTGTGGACAGTGGGTAGGAAAGGGAGAGAGTAAGGCAGACGACGTCTATCATGTATGACCTGGGATTGCAGTGTAAGAAGCCTGCTGTTTATTGTTCAACACAGTAAAGCCAACCAGAGATTTTTTGAACAGGAGATTTTGTGTGTGTGTGTGATGAACACCATTGCTATTGTAAGAAATGATTTTTAAAGGGGCTGACGGAAACTAGAAAGATGAGTAAGAGTATGGTTATTAATTGGTAGTAATATTTTCATTGGTTACGGGCCTGGAACAGTATTGACCAGTTGGGAAGAAAAGTTAGCATTGGAATTTCCAAAACTTGGGGGCCTCTGGTAATACCTTGTGGATCAGAGTCATTTGATGGTAGACATCAGTGGAATGTAGGGATTTTGGATTACATTGAAGGAACCTACTGTGAATGCATGACTAACTTTGGCAGTCCCACTATTGGAGTCCAGATGTTAATGATTTTGATTGCTCTAACTTACCTAACAGTAGTAAGTCAACATCCTGAAATTTTCATCTAGATCTTTTTCACTGGGCCTAAAAAAAAAAACGCACAGAACCAGAGGCAGCTTCTATTTGCTGCTCCCCACCCCCCAATTTAATTCCCACTTATCTTTCATCCAGTTTTCTCACTTACCAACTCCTGCTCAAAAGCTCACACGGAGAAGCCAAACTAACCACTGCACAGTTTGAAAAGGCTTATCTGTGTACCAAGGCTACTACCTCTGGATGTTGCCAATTTAGAATCCTTGTGACGCCAATGCAACATGAGGGCCCAGGAATCAAGGGGTGGAAGTGGCACCACTCCCCATCACCCCTCATGATCCACTAGCAACATTTTTGCTTCCTGTTCCTGCAACATTATGTTCTGCTGGCCTAGAGGTCTTAGTTCCAGAGGGACAAACACTGCCACAAGAAGACACAACAATTCCATTAAACTGGAAGTTAAGATTGCTACCTGGACACCTTGGGCTCCTCCTACCTTCAAGTGAACAGGCTAAGAAGGGAGTTACAGTGTTGGCTTAGGTGATTGACATGGACTATCAAGATGAAGTCGGTCTACTAATCCACAGTGGAGGTAAGGAAGAGTATGCATGGAATATAGGAGATCCCTTAGGACATCTCTTAGTATTACCATGTCCTATGATTAAGGTCAATGGGAAACTACAACAGCCCAGTCCAGATGGACTACAAATGGCCCAGACCCTTCAGGAATAAAGGTTCCAGCTACTCCACCAGGCAAAAACAAAAAACGAAAAACAAAAACACTACCTGCTGAGGTGCTTGCTCATGCCTCAGTCTCCCAAGTAGCTGGGACTACAGGCGTGCTCCACCATGCTGAGCTAATTTTTGTATTTTCAGTAGAGATGGGGTCTCACCATATTGGCCAGGCTGAACCTCAGGTGATCCACCCACCTCAGCCTCCCAAAGTGCTGGAATTACAGCTGTGAGCCACCACACCTGGCCACTTGACTTCATTCTTAATTTTTATTTTCAGCAAATTAAAAATGAACATAGCTTAAAAATTCAAGTAGTTGAATAAGGCTTTTAATGAAAAAATCATTATCTGCCTTACTCTTCATAGCCCCAGAGATATACTCCACAACAGTCAATAACTTTAAACTTAAATTCCAGCTGTTTGCTATGGAATGTAACTCCCTGTTTTTAAATAATCTGCCTTTAAAGTTATTATTATTTTAGATTTAAATATTGACTCAACTCTTTGCTGTGTAAGATTACAGTTTAGGTTTTTATACCCTTACCATATATGTTGTTTGGATGAGTATTTGGTTTACATTAATGACAGCATGTTTAGTGATTCTTTCCCTCTTCTCTTTTTATATGAGGCTCTGAACTGAGAACAAGAGATGGCAGTTATCCACAGTCAAACAAGCACCTGTTCTCAAGATCTGATAGTCTTATAGGGTGTCTCAGGTGGACACTGTGGTCTAAAACGTCTCATAAGAATATGGGGATACCTGTTTTACACTATTGTTCTTAGGGTGCTCTAATATTTGGGAATCTACTCTGTGTCCTTCATTCATCAGCTTTCTGCAAGGTATACAATGGGGTCCTAGGCAACAATCAGAAGAAATGGAGAAAGGAGAAGTTGTCTCCCTACCCCCAGTCAACTGTAGATGACATCAGGATGAATAATGAGCATGAGGGGAGTAAAAGGAACTTGAAATGAGTGTGAGAAGAAAGGAGATATATGAGCATAAGTAATAATAATAATCATCATCATCATAGTAATCATAATGTTAACTTCTGCCATTGTTTTGGCTGTTTCTACACGTTGAGATGCTCTGGCCACAATACAAGGAATCAGCACTGGGTTTGTAAAGTCCCTTTGCAAAAATATATAATAAGAATAATAACAAAAACAAAAATAAAATCTAGAACCAGATAATTAACAAAAAATTTTGATATTGAAGATTTATTTGGATAATTCAGTTACGTCTGCCTGAGGAAAATAATGCAACCTTTTGAAATATCAGTAATTCAAATCTCATGTGATGGAAGTAGGAAAAACAGAGATGTAACCACTAATTAAAAACTATTCCTGCTGGGAGCGGTGGCTCATGCCTGTAATCTCAGCACTTTGGGAGGCCAAGGCGGCTGAATCCCGAGGACAGGAGTTCAAGACCAGCCTGATCAACATGATGAAACCCTGTCTCTACTAAAAATACAAAAATTAGCCAGGTGTGGTGGTGTGTGCCTGTAATCCCAGCCACTCAGGAGGCTGAGGCAGGAGAATCACTTGAACCCAGGAGGCAGAGGTTGCAGTGAGCCGAGATCGTGCCACTGCCCTCCAGCCTGGGTGACAGAGCTAGACTCTGTCTCAAAAAAAAATAAAGAAAAAGAAAACTATTCCAGCAAGACTGTTTTGAGTTGTTCAATGGTGACAATATCATACTGTATATTATTCAACCAGCATGAGACGGTAGGAAACCTTAGCTGACTGTCTACAGGGCATGAGGTGCAAGTGGGAACTGAAGGCACAAAATAGTCATTGAGCTTATTGGTTGCCAAGCTTTTGTGATTCTATCTGTACTACTATTAATGTTTTATCAAATGGTCACAAACTGTGTATTATTTTTATATGTTATTTTCTTTATAAAAAGTAATACTTTTTATAAAGAGTATTTTCTATATCAGATTATTAAATAATTACTGGTGGAGAAGAGATTGAAGACCAAAGTTACAAATGATTTTTTAAAAAAAACATTTCAGAAGTGGTGAAAGGAGAGCCAAGGCAAGATGGCCTACTAGACAGAGCCAGGAAAAACATCTGCCACCAAGGCACAAGGACTTCAGGAAGACTGGTGCACTCCCAGGAGATATTCAGAGTGAAGGCATTGAGAGTGGACAGATGGAAGATACAGACACTGGGCTGAAGAGGGAGGAAGCTGGGAACCCTGCATGGGGCGACCATGCACTGAGACTCGTTCCTGACCCCCAACAATTCTGGGGAAACGGGTGAGCTGAGCAGGCAAGGAGTGACCTGCTCTTGCCTCAGGCTTCTAGAATCCTGGCAGCAGGGGAACTCATGACTCTCACGGACACTTGAGCTGGCAGGGATAGCTGCTTAGAGAGGTGGTAGCAGCAGTACTTCAGCCTGTGTAGAGCCCACAGGGTTTGATGTTGGAACATTTGCAGTGGAGCACAGTCAGGGATGTTCACCCTCCAAGGCTCCCCATGCTCCCTTAGAAGACTTTAGTCTTAGGGAAACTATCATACCTGAACAGAGAAGGAAAATCTTGAATGTGAGATGGGGCCAGTTTGACCTGAGCACTTCCCTGTATGCTGGCCTCTCCTGGGTCCCCAGCCTGACTGTGCCTGTTTGTGGTACAGCCTCAGATGCCCAAGTAGAGTGCCTCCTGGGGACCTGCATCACAGCTCCTACACTGGCAGACTGTGCCTGACCATTGGAGAGCTCCAGCAGAGTGGTCCCTGCTGACACACACAAGCCCATCCACACCCTAATCCTATGGCAACCTCCCCCATGCCGCTTTGCTGGCACACACTTGCCCATGCCCATCTACCCCATTGTTTTGCTGAAGCATGAGCATGCAGGTGGACCTCACCTCTGCTTACCTGCCAGCATGTGTGTGTGCATGCACCCCAACATGCTTCTGTTGCCAGGGTGAGTACACCCCACTCCTAGCCATGCCACCATTGCCAATGTGAATGCATGCATATAGAGGTCATAAGCCCTTCTCACCCTCTGTGCTGCCACTGCTGTGAATTCCTGCTCAGAGGCCAGCAACCCTGTGCCCACCAGTGCCCCACCCCAGCCTATGAGCGGGCACCCCACCATGCTGCTGCTACTGGCACAAACACAGATCCTACTGCCACTGCCTGATGCGTTGGCTGGCCCCACTCATTAGAGTGTTGTGGCCAGCAGTCCTGGAACACCTCAGCCCCTCCAATGCACAGGTTCCTAACCTCGAGGGGCCAGAGAACAAAGCTCGATGTCCAATACCAGTCCCCCAGAGTTACAGCATGCAACTTAGGGGTGCCAACCTGTGCCTTGGCCTCCTGAAATCTTCCACAAATGAAGCCAGCTGACTAAACCCACCTTATACCACAATGAAACCACCAAGGGCATTGAAGATTAAAGCCAAAAAATCTCATTCAAAGGATAGCAACACCAAAGAGTGAAGGAGCATGAGATCACAAAGATGAGGAATAACAAAGCAAGAACTCTGGCAACTCAAAAAGCCAGAGTGTCTTCTTACCTCTGAACAACTGCACTAGTTGCCCAGCAATGATCCTTAACCAGTCTGAAATAGCAGAAATGGAATTCAGAATATGAATAGGAATGAAGATCATCAAGATTCAGGAGAAAGTTGAAACCAAATTAATGGATTTTAAGGAATACAATAATATAATACAGGAGATGAAAGATGAACTGATCATTTTTAGAATGAACTAAACTCATCTGATAGAGTTGAAAAACTCACTTCAGAAATTTCAGAATATAATTGCAAGAATTAATAGCAGAATGGATCAAGCTGAGGAAACAATCTCACAGCTCAAGACTGGTTCTCTGAAACAACTCAGTCAGACAAAATAAAGAAGAATGTCTAAAATAACAAATGTTTAAAATAGCAAAACCTCCGAGAAATATGGGATTATGTAAAGACACCAAATCTATGACTCATCAGTATCCCTGAAAGAGAAGGAGTGAAAACAAGCAACTTGGAAAACATATCTCAGGAGATTGTCTATGAAAATTACCCCAACCTCTATAGAGAGGCCAACATTTAAATTCAGGAGATGCAAAGAACTCCTGCGAAATGCTACGAGAGAAGACCATCTCCAAGACACATAGTTATTAGATTCTGCAAGAAAAAAATATTAAAGATAACTAGAGAGAAAGATCAGGTTACCGACAAAGGGAACCTCAACAGGCTAGCAGTGCACCATTCAGGAGAAACGCTACAATCCAGAAGAGATCAGGGGCCTATGTTCAGCATTCTTAAAGAAAGGAATTTCCAACCAAGAATTTTATATCCAGCAAAATTAAGCTTTATAAGCAAGGGAGAAACAAGATCTTTTTAAGACAAGCAAATGCTAAGCAAATTTGTTAGCACCTGACCTGCCTCACAAAAGGTCCTAAAAGGAGTCCTAAATATGGAAAAGAAAGACCATTACTGGCCACTACAAAAACACACTTAAGTACATAGACCAGTGACACAATAAAGCCACCACACAAACAAATCTGCATAATAACAAACTAACAACACAATGACAGGATCATATCCACACATATTAACACTAACCTTAAATGTAAATGGGCTAAATGCTCCAATTAAAAGGCACATATTGACAACTGGATAAAGAAGCAAGACCCAATGTTATGCTGTCTAAAAGAGACCCATTTCACATTCAGTGACACCCATAGACTCAATATAAAGGGATGGAGGAAAATCTACCAAGAAAGTAGAAAACAGAATAAAAGTAGGAGCTGCTATTCTAATTTCAGACAAAACAGACTTTAAAACAACAAAAGTCAAAAAGACAAAGAAGGGCATCTCTTAATGGTAAAAGGCTCCATTCAACAATAAGGGCTAACTTTCCTAAATATAAATGCCCAAGAAACAGGAGTGCCCAGACTCATAAAGCAAATTATTAGAGACCTACAAAGTGCCTCATATAACCATGCAATAATACTGGGAGACTTCAACACCCCACCGAGAGTATTAAGCAGAGTATTGAGGCAGAAAACTAACAAAAGATATTCAGGACCCAAACTTGACACTTGACCAAATGAATGTAATAGATACATAGAAACTCTCCACCCAAAACAACAGAATATACATTCTCATCTGCACATGGCACATACTCTAAAATGAACCACACATTCAGACATAAAACAATCCTCAGCAAATTCCAACAAACCAAAATCACTGATATTGCACTCTTGGATCACAATGCAATAAAAATACAAATCAATATATAGAACATAGCTCAAAATTATACAATTACATATAAATTAACCTGTTCCTGAATGACAATTGAGTAAATAATGAAATTAAGGGAGAAATCAAAAAATTCTTTGAAATTAATGAGAACAAAGATATAACATGCCAGAATCTCTGGGACACAGCTAAATCACTGTTAAGAGGGAAGTTCATAGCACTAAATGCCAAAAGTATAAAAACGAGACAGGTCTCAAAATAACATCCTGATATCAAAGCTAGAGGAACTAGAGGAACAAGAGCAAACCAATACAAAACAAACAGAGGACAGGAAATAACAAAAATTGGAGAGAAACTGAAGGAAATTGAGACAGAAAAAAAATAACCATACAAAAGATGAATGAATCTAGGGGTTGGTTTTTTGAAAAAGTAAAAAAGATTAAAAGATACACAGACCAATAGCTATACCAAAAGAGAGAGAGAGAGAGAAAGAGAGAGAGAAAGAGACGGAGATGTGACAACTGATCCTGAAAAAAAAAAAAGCTCTCAGAGACTACTATGAACACTCTATGCATGCAACCTAGAAAACCTAGAAGAAATTGATAAATTCCTGGAAACATACAGTTACCATTACCTCAGACTGAACAAGGAAGAAATTAAGTTTCTGAACACACCAATAATGAATTCCAAAATTGAATCAGTAATAAAAGGTCTACTAATCAGAAAAAGCCCAGGACCAGATGATTTCACAACTGAATTGTTCCAGATGTATAGAAGAGCTGGTACTACTCCTACTGAAATGATTCCAAAAAAAAATGAGGAGGAGGGACTCCTCACTAACTCATTCTATGATCCCAGCATCATCCTGCTACCAAAACCTGGCAAAAACACAACAAAAAAAGAAAACTTCAGATCAATATCCTTGATGAACTTAGATGAAAAAAATCCTCAACAAAATACTGGTAAACTGAATCCAGCAACACATCAAAAAGTTAACCCTTCACATTCAGGTAGGCTTTCTATCTGGTATGCCAGGTTGGTTCAGCATACACAAATCAAAACGTAATTCATTACATCAACACAACTTAAAACAAAAACCACATGATCATCTCAATACATGCAGAAAAGGCTTTTGATAAAATTCACTGTCATGTCATGTTAAAAACCATCAACAAACTAACCACTGAAGGAACATACTTCAAAATAATAAGAGCCATCCATGACAAACTCACAGCCGACACTGTACATAGTGGAAAAAGCTGGAAGCATTCCCCTTGAAAACCAGAACAAGATAAAGATGCCCACTCTCGCCACTCCTCTTCAACATAGTACTGGAAGTCCTGACAAAAGCAGTTAGGCAAGAGAAAGAAATAAAAGCCATCTGAATAGAATGAGTGGAATTTAGACTATTCCTGTTTGCAGCTAATATGATTCTATATCTGAAATACCCATAGTCTCTGTCCCAAAACTCTGAGACCTGATAAACAACTTCAGCAAAATTTCAGGATATAAAATCAATGCACAAAAATCAGTAGCATTCCTATACACCAACAACATCCAAGTTGAGAGCCATATCAAAAACACACTTCTATTTATAAAACAGCTTGGTACCATTACAGAAACAGGCATATGAACCAATTGAACAGAATAGAGAGCCCAGAAATAATGCTGCTCACCTACAACCATCAGATTTTTGACAAAGTCAACGAAAGCAAGCAATGAGAAAGACTCCCCGTTCAATTAACGGTGCTGGGATAAATGGAAGATTGAAACTGGTCCCCTTCCTTACATCATATACAAAAATCAACTCAAAGTGGATTAAAGACTTAAATGTATCATCTAAAACTATAAAAACCCTGGAAAACAACCTAAGAAATACTATCTGGACACAGGATCTGGCAGAGATTTCCTGATGAAGATGACAAAAATACTTGCAACAAAAACAAAAATTGACAAACAGGGCCTAAGTAAAGAGCTTCTGAACAGCAAAAGAAACTATTAACAGAGTAAACAGACAACCTACAGAATGGGAGAAAATATTTGCAAACTATGTACTGACAATGGTCAAATAATCCAGAATCTTTAAAGAACTTAAACAATTTAACAAGCAAAAACCAAAAAACTTCATTACAAAGTGGGAAAAGAACATGAACAGACACTTTTCAAAAGATGACACAGACATGGCTAAAAGAATATGAAAAAATGCTCACTAATCATTAGGGAAATTCAAATCAAAACCGCACTGCAATACCATCTCACATCAGTCATAATGGCTATTATTAAAATGTCAAAAAATAACAGATGCTGGTGAGGTTGTGGAGAAAAGGAAAAGCTTATATAATGTTGGTGGGAATGTAAATTAGTTCAGCCATTGTGGAAAGCAGTTTGGCAATTTCTCAAAGAACTCAAAGCAGAATCACCATTTGACCCAGTGATCCCATTATTGGGCATATACCCAAAGGAATATAAATCATTCTATCATAAAGACACATGCGCATGTATGTTCATTACAGCACTTTTCACAATAGCAAAGACATGGGATCAACTTAAATGCCCACCAATGATAGACTGGATAAAAACAAAGGTGGTGCATATACATCATGGAATAGTATGCATATATAAAATAAAATGTTGACCATGTCCTTTGCAGCAATGTGGATGGAGCTGGAGGCCATTATCCTAAGAAAACTAACAGAGAAACAGAAAATCAACTATTGTATGTTCTCACTTTTAAGTGGCAGTAAACACTGAGCACATGTGGACACAAAGAAGGAAAGAACAGACATGGGGGTCTATTGAGAGTGGAAGCAGGAGGAGGGTAAGAATAAAAAAACTACCAATTGGATACTATGCTTATTACCTGGGTGGTGAAATAATCTGTACACCAAACTCCTGTTTCATGCAATTTATCTCCGTGAGAAACCTGCACATGTACCTCTGAACCTAAAATAATAGTTAAAAAGAAATAAAGTGGTGAAGTACTAAAAAAGTACACATAAAGGAAAGAGAAATAGCATTTATAAAACAACTATGCTAACAATATGGAAAATTAAAACCTAATCTCCATTTTTACAAATAGAAAACTGTGTCTCATAGGAAGATAACTTAGGCCAGGTGCAGTGGCTCAAGGCACCCATCACTTTGGGTGGCTAAGACAAGAGGATTGCTTGAGGCCAGGAGCATAAGACCAGCCTGAACAACATAGTGAGACCCCCATCTGTACAAAAAAATTAATGAAAAGGAAAACAAACAAAAAAAGGGTGACTTTTTTTTTTAGGTTTCTATACTACTTAGTGGCCAAGATGGAATTCTCACCCAGTATACTTTAGTAAAAAGGTCTTAGTTTTTAAAATAAACAAAGTGTAAAATGTTCAAATCCTTGCTATTTGCATTGATGACAGTTATGGACAACATAGTTCTGTCTTTACAAACACATGACACAAATGTTTGCAAAGCTGTGGAGAAAAGGAAATGGTTATGCACTGTTGGTGAGAATTTAAATTAGTTCAGCCACTGTGGAAAGCAGTTTGGAGGTTTTTAAAATAACTTAAAAAAAAAATACTACATCTAGACCCAGCAGTCTCACTACTGGGATATACCCAATGGAAAATAAATCTTTCTACCAAAAAGGCACATGTACTCATATGTTCACAGCAGCATCATTCCCATCAGCAAAGACATGAAATCCACCTAGTTGCCCACCAACAGTGAACTGGATAAAGAAAATGTGGTACATATACACTATGGAATACTATGCAGCCACAAAAAAGAATGAAATCATGTCCTTTGCAGCAACATGAATGCAGTTGGAGACCATCATCCTAAGCAAATTAACAAAGGAACAGAAAACCAAATACCAAATGTTCCCACTTATAGGCTGAGTATACACAGACATGGAGATGGGAATAATAGACACTGGGGACTACCAGAGGGAGAGGGGTGGGAGGGGGTGAGGGTTAAAAAACTTTCAGGTACTATGTTCTCTACCTAGGTGATGGAATCATTCATACATCCAACCTCAGTGACACACAATTTACCCATGGAACAAACCTGCACACGTACCCCCTGAGCCTGAAATAAAAGTGAAAAAAAAGCAAAAAAAAAAAATCCTTCACAAACACTTGAAAAATACGGAAGAGAAGGAAAATTAACAATTTATTTTTTGACGTATTACCCAGATTACAAAACCAGACAAACGCATCACAAGAAAAATACTGTACAGACCATTATCCCTCGTGAATATAGATCTAGAAATTTAAAATAACTCTAGCAAACAGAATCTAGCAACACGTAAAAATGTTAGACAACATAACCAAGTGAGATTATTTCACAAATGCAAATTTATTTTAACATTCAAAATTTAATTAATGTAATATACCATATTAATTTTTTAAAAGGTACAGTATCTCCAAATTCAACAAAACAATAGCTTCTGTTTCATTTCTCAAACAATCTTCATAAACTGGGCCATGCCCAAAGCAAATTCATACAGGCTATTACAAGAAAATAAATTGCAGCCTTTTGGGATTTTCTTAGAATCAAATGAATCATCTGTGGCCATGCACACAGACAATCTGTACTTGGTATGAACACATCAATATTGCAAGAATAGAACCAGGAGTTCTGCTTATACATTTTTTTCATTGGATGATGAAAATTACCTTATGAGAAAAAGTAAAATCTGTATGACATCTTCTAAAATCTAAACTGAAAACTTATTCAGTTTGTTTAGCTGCTCATTGCATGCTTGAGCACAGTCAATAAATGAGATTCTTCTCAGATTCCCTTGGATCTGAGTGCCCGTGACAGCTAAGGGAGTCTCAGGGGAATATAAGCAGCTATATGCTAGAATTTCTGGGAAGAAATATGTGCTTTTCTTATTTAGACACCACCCAGTCTTTCTTGCCTTGACTTCCTGAAACACAACTATGATGACTGAAAGAGATGCTATAGAGCTGTTGTAGTGGCCCTGTAATATCTACCCACAGATCTTTTAATCAAGAGTTAAATAAGAATGCAGGCTAGGGGCAGTGGCTCACACCTGTAATCCCAGCACTTTGGAAAGCCAAGGTGGGCAACTGCTTGAGCCCAGGGGTTCCTGACCAGCCTGGGCAACACAGTGAGACCTTGTCTTTACTAAAAATACAAAAATTAGCTGGGCATGGTGGAATGGGCCTATAGTCCCAGCTACTCAGATACTGAGGTGGGAGTATCTCTTCAGCTGGGAGGTTCAGGCTACAGTGAGCTGTGATCGTCCACTGCACTCTCAAAAAATTTTATTTACTTTTGAGACAAAGTCTCATTCCATATATATATATATATATATCCATATTAATTTTTTAAAAGGTACAGTATCTCCAAATTCAATTAAGCATACACAGACATGGAGATGGGAATTATATATATATATATCTCCTCCCGTCCTAAAGGGGGTATATTTTTTCTAATATGCAATTAGAGTACAGGCACATAAACATGATGTAGGTGAACTTTGTTGATTTTTGGTTTGCCTATCTTTTAGGGTACAGCCCTCTAGATGTTTCTATTAAAATTCTGAACCCCTCCTCATCAGCAGCCCTGCACTCTAATTTTGTTCTTCTAACACCATAACACTGTTAAAACACTGCTTCAATATGAAGCCACTTAGCATCTACTTTCTATTTCTTTCCTGAGCATTTCTTCTCTGATGTTTTATTTCTTCTTACACGGACATCTTAGGAATTTTCATATAACTCAATAGCAAAGTGTCTTATAAGAGTTATTCACTTCTCTGTGGATTACATTTTTTTCTACTTCACCACTTTATTATATATATATAATATATATACACACATACCATATATACTAGTATATGTTTTATATATATAGGTATAGATATATATATATATATAATATATATACACCACTACTATTTGAGTTTTATCTTATTTGGAGTATAGCACAGTGGTGAAAAGCATGGCTTCTGGAGTCAAATTTTCTCTGCTCAAATACAGTTCTGCAATTTACTAGATATGTGACCATGGGCAATTTATTTATACTCTTATTTCTTTAGTTTTCTTGGTCTGTAAAATGAAGATAACATTGAGATAACCAAAGGGGTTAATGTTATAAATGATTAAACAGTGAGAAACTTTCATTTTAGACTTTGACAGAGCAGTTGATGTCGTATCAATACCCTTGCTGAGAGCAACTACAAAAGCTAGATAAAATTAACTTTGAAACTATTGGAATGTATCAGAATGCAATAAAGGAAGTAAGATCTTGACCAGCCAACATCTTAAATAAAAGAGAAACCCACTGAGGTGAAGAAGACTGCTAACATTTGGGTATTGGCTAATTCACATCACAGGACACAGAAGCTGAAAAGAAAGTACTTCTCTGGAGTTTGAGACAATCACACTGGACATTAGAGGCAAATGCTGGATTTCAGGACAACCAATACAGCCAGATAAAAGAAAAAGAAATAAAGTGGTGAAGCAGAAAAAAAATGTAATCCAGAGAAGTGAATATGTCTTATAAGATGCTTTGCCCTTGAATTATATGAAAATTCCTAAGATGTCCATTTAAGAAGAAATAAAACATCAGAGAAGAAATGCTCAGGAAAGAAGTAGAAAGTAAATGCTAAGTGGCTTCATACTGAAGCAGAGTTTTAACCGTGTTATGGTGTTAGAAGAACAAAATTAGAATGCAGGGCTGCTGATGAGGAGGGGTTCAGAATTTTAATAGGCATTTCTAGAGGACTGCACCCTAAAAGTATAGGCAAACCAAAAATCAACAAAGTTCAACTACATCATGGTTATGTGCTTGTACTCTAATTGCATATTAGAGAAAATATCCTCCCATTAGGAAGATAATATCCTCTAGGTCATCTCCAAGTTTTCACATACAATGTTCAGGATTAAATAATAATAATAACAAATAACACATTCTCTGTATTAGCCTGCTTTCCACACTGCTATAAAGGATACTACCTGAGACTGGGTAATTTATAAACGAAAGAGGTTTAATTGAATCACACTTCTACATGGATGTGTGGAAACCTCAGGAAACTTACAATCATAGTGGAAGGTGAAGGGGAAGCAAGGCATGTCTTATATGGTAGCAGAAAAGAGAGTGAGGAAATGCCACACTTTAAAACCATCAGCTCTCAAGGGAACTCAATCACTATCATAAGAACAGCATGAGGAAACTACAATCATGATCCAGTCACTTCTGACCAGGCACTTCCCTTGACACATGGGGATTATAATTCTAGATGAGATTTGGGTGGGGACACAGAGCCAAACCATATCAAACATCATGCAAGGAAATAGAAACAAAAAATAAACACCAATAAAGAGAAATTACAGATGTTAGAAACAGCATTGCAACATATTGACACATTGCAATTATCATACATAGACTTTAAAATATTGGTAAGTAATACTTTTAAAACTAGATAAACATAGACAATTTTACCTCCAAACTATAATTATTTTTAAAAGTTGCATTCCTGAAACTTAAACAAATTAAGAATTCAATAGAGAGTTTTAAGAACAGCTAGAGACAGAATCAGCAAATGGAAAACATAGTTCACTAGGGCTACCAGAACAAAATACCACATAAATACCACAGATTGGGTGACATAGACAACAGTAACTTGTTTTCTCACTGTTCTGGAAGTTAAATGTCCAAGATCAGGTCTTAGTAGGTTTGGTTTCTTCTGAAACCTCTCTCTTTGGCTTGCAGATGGCCATCTTACTTCTGTGTCTCCACATGGTCTTTTCTCTACATGAGGCACACTTAGTGTCTCTTTGTGTGGCCAAATTTCTTCTTCTTATAAAGATCCAAGTCAGGTTACATTAGGTCCCATCCTAATGGCCTCATTTTAATGTAATTACCCCTTAAAAGACCTTATTTTCAAATACAGTAACATTCTGAGGTTATAGGAATTAAGTCTTCAACATATAAATTTTGGAGGGAACACAATTTAGCTCATAACAATAAATCAATAGAAAAGACCGAAGTACAAAGAAACCAAATAAGGTAAAATGATTTTTTAAAAGAAGAAGAACATAAAATACACATGGGACATAGTGAAAAGTCTACTGCTCAAATAATTTCAGCCCTAGAGAAAAAGATAGAAGATCCATGGCAGAAGCCATATTTGAAGACATAATGGCCAATACAATTTCTAAAATTCATAAAATATATTATACTGTAGTTATAAAATTTCTAAACTATCCAAACAGAGTGAAGTCAAAGAGAGGCACTCTTCACCATCTCATAGGAAAGCTCATTAAAGCTAAATAAAAAGAGAAAATTATGAAAGCAGCCAGGATATAGACACACACACACACACACACACACATACACACACACAATTCCTTGACAATATCTTCATAGGGATGACTACAAGAGTAAGAGCTGGCTTTTCAACACAAATAATAGAAGCCAGAAGAAAATGGTATACCAAGATATATACCAAAATTATGAAATGCCTATTATGTTTCTAGTTTCTGAAAGATGTTATAAAAGACTGATGAATTTCTAAAATGGAAAGCAAATATAATAGAAATATAGGTAGACAGGTAAGTAGATATATATGCAGTTAGGTAGATAGTAAGATGTCACCAAGTGATGGTATTCTATCGATGAAAGAGGTCTTTAACAGTTGAAATACCATCCATTGTAACTTTACACATTTAAAGAATAAAGAAAAATTCTACATTCATATAAAAATACATAGAAAAATTTTTGAATAAAGTCAACATATATTCTAGAAGAGCACTCAGTAAGTTAAAAATATAAAAGGAACTTTAAAAAATTATGAAAAAAGGGTATCTTTAAAAACAGACACCAAATGTCACACTTAGAGGACAAAGTATTAAAAGTTTCATTCTGAAAATGGAAAAAGGAAATAGCATCTGCTATGAACAATTCTATTATAATTTATATTAGAGAATCTAGCCAGTACAATAAGGCGAGAGATACAAATAAAAAGTGTAAGTTATGGAAAGTAGGAACTAAAACTGCCATTCTTCATAGAACCTGTGATTGAATACAATCTGGACATATGAAAGAATCCACTAAATAACCCATTAGAATAAGTGAATTTATCAAGCCACTGGTCACACAGTCAATACACTGAGATCAATTGTATTTTTGTTAGTCATACATACACAATTATAATTTCAAGAAAAAATATGTTATTTACAATAGCATTTAAATACATCAAACAACTTGTAAGTAAATCTAATGAAAAATGTGTAATATCTCTACACTGAAATACATAAAACATCAGTGAATGTCCTATTTCTAATGTGGCCAAGGAAGTTTTTTCCAGAACAGCTATCCTACACATGACAGACAAACTCCCTGGAGGGTGGGCTATGGAAAAGGAGGGCTAAAGCTTGAAATCACATGAAAATAGCAAAAGTAAACAGATTTTCAATAGGAGACATCAGGTAGAATAAGAGCATGGCATAGTGTCACTTTCCCATATTTTAAAGGATTTTTAGCTGATGGTAGCCTGAATTCAGCTACATGAAAAATGACTAAAACTCCACAAGAATACTTGCAGTCTTTCCAACTTGAAGAAACAGAGGAGGGTTTTGCTACTCCTTGTATTTCAAAGCCCTTATAATGTTCATGTTTAGGACTGTTATGTCTTGCTAATGAATCAAGTTTTGTGTCATTATGACTTTTTCCCCCTGGCAATGCACATTTTACTGAAATCTACCTTAGCTTAGATAATTTATAGCACTCTTTAGGAAGTTATGATTTAAAAAGGGCCGTGAGTATGTTTCTATGTTGAAGAGACATGCTGTTTCTTAATTTGGGCACTGGTTACACTGGTGTGTCGAGTTTGTGAAAATTCGTCAAGCTATATAATGTTATGAACATGTATTTTTTTGTATGTATTTCATTCATCAAAATGACTTTTAAAGGCTTCTCATTAGACAAACAGTTTTCTAAAAGTGCTCAGAACTGGAGCTGGCAGAATCCATGAAATCAAAAAGCTACTGACTTTTGAGAGCTGCAGTTGTTTCAGAAAACCTACAGTTCCAGCATCTCATTCTATAGATAAGGGAGATAAGGCCCAGAAGGAATGGGCTTAGAACAAAGCCTGGAGCCCATATCCTCTCCCTAGTATAGGGCTCAACAGTGCTTAGTCATTGATACAATTGATACTACCCATATCTGCCAGTTTCCCAGGCATTTCTAGAAGGGGTGAGTATTGGATAAAGTAGGCAACAGATAACAAAGCTTTCCTAACTTCAGTTGTCCTCTGAGCTAGCATTGTCTGCAATTACGTCCTTGTTCTGTTCTCAAAAGGGCTTTTTATGAGACAACTTTCCCCCAGGCAATGTAGACTTGCCTAATTGGAAAAACACTGGAAGTACAGGTGGGGTTAAGAGATTTTTGCCAAGCAAAACAGCATGGATCACATAAAATTCTTTCTGAAAATGACTAAGAGATAATCTCTAAGGAGTTTGCTAACCCTGGTAATACTTCTTGCATTGTGAATTAAAGAATGGGCACACAAACTTTCTTTGAGAAAAACATATGAAATTTTAAAAAGAGCAACCTCATGGGGCTGGAGAATCAGGATTCTAAGGGAGGAAGGAAGGATAGATATGGTTTGGAAGTAACAACCTCATCATTGTGGTTTTTTAATGGGTTTTAATCATCTTCTCCAAAGTAAGAGATGTTGATGGATATTTTCATGAAACTCAGACACTTAGCATTCATTGCATGATCATTATATTAGGTTTTTTAGAGTGGGAAAATAATGTCTCGCTGGACATAAGACAAAATTGCTGGGCAACTATTCATTTATGCAGTGGGTTGGATTGAATTTTGGCATCAACTGTGACACCAGCTGCTCCTTTCAGAGTCATGAGGGGCAGCTGCAAACATAGTACAAACTCAGCTCACTCTAGAAGCAGCAGCATTTCTGTGGGTGGCTACCATGGGAACACGACTAACAATAAGTGCAGTCTGGCCACTGACTTCTGAGAGTGCTTCTGACTATATTTTCTAGTACTCAGGGTGTCAGGCATCAATATAAAATAAATGGAGCCTGAGATGGAAATTCACAAAGCAAGAGTCACGAAAGGTTTGGATGAGAGAATAAAATGTGGTCACTCCACATCTGTCATAGTATGCTTCAGCTGTCATAGAAAACACCATAGACTATGTGGCTTAAACAGTGGAAATCTATTTTCATCAGTTCTAGATGCTGGGAAGTCCAAGATCAAGGTATCAACCTGTTAATTCCTCATGAGGACTCTCACTGGCTTGCAGGCAGCTGCCTTCTTGCTGTGTTCTCACATAGTAGAAAGAGAGCTCTGCTGCCTCTTCCTCTTCTCATAAGGGCACCAGTTGTATCAGATTAGGGCTCCACCCTTATGGCTTCTTTTAACTTTAATTGCCTCCTTAGAGACAACCTCCAATACAGTCACAATGGGGGATTGGGTTGCGTATCAACATATCAATTTGGGGGGGAAACAATTTAGTCCATACCACCATCTAACCACTGAAAATCATGTCTCTAAATCAACGAGTATAGCACTTGTATAAGCAATTTCCTGCCCTGCATCCCTGTCTGCTTGAAAAACCTAAAGTGTTATAGTTACTTGTTATTCTGACTGGACATTAACTAGTCACCAAAGAGAGCTTAATAAAATGAAGATTCTCAGAGTCCATAATCAGTGATTCTGATTTAGAACATCTAGGACAGAGTTTGACATATATCTACATCTGTATCTATAACTATATCTATCTATGTATCTAGCTAGCTAGATTGGTAGGTATATGCCACTTGTTTACAACTATAAAATAATATAATACCAAGTATATGTAAGTATAATATAATACTAATAATTTAATACTAAGTATATAGTGTGTGTGTGTATATATGTATATACATATATATGTATATACATATATATACACATATATATACACACACATACATAATTAGCAAGTGCATCAGGAGATTCTGATGGAAGTGATCTATGGCTTATATTTTGAGGAGAGTTTCTTAAAATATTATGTTGAAAGTCTGAAGTCTATTCTCATTGCAAACATTTTTGTAGAGACCTCTTTCCCGACACTAATACAAGAAAGTAAGCATTCTTTGCTAATTGTTTAGGCTAAGATTTCTAGATGAGTAGTAGTCTACAACTAAATGGATTTAATAGACTTCCTAGTTGAAATCATGAGCTGCCCAAATAAATTGTCATGAGATATGTGTGGTGTATTGGCCTTCAGCTCCAGTCAGGCCTGTGATGTCAGGGTGGGTAAAAGTTTTTACTGACAAAGACTAATGAATAATCTCTTATTGCATTTCCAGACTCACTTGCCAGCTATATTCTAGTTTATTTGCCAAAGGGTGGTACTGGAAGGACATTGGAAGAGAGAGAAAAGAACAAACATGGCAGTGCACCTAGATGCTGCACACATGTGGTGCGGTTTCAGGGCAACAGCAATAACAATGGCATTGCCTCCAGCAAAGCAGAGGCAAGAGAGAACTGAGCTCCAGCCCAGGGATGGTAACAGCTTCCAGCTCTTTGGACAAACTCCTCATCTCCTGGGCTCCGCTAATGGCCTCTTTGCCCCATTCATTCCTCCAGCCTTTCTGACACCTGTGTAAGCAATACCCCGTATTACACTCCTCTCTGCTTGGAAGACCTAGAGTGGTTTTTTATTCTGGCTGGACACTGACTGTTACACTTGGTAGATTATTAAACTATTTCAAGCTATTTTTTCAACAATCTCATCTACAAATTTAGGAAAACAAAAGAGATATAAAAGAAGAAAAGGAACTTCCTTCTTCTTAAAATAATAATGTCATTTAGTCATAATGTTGTAATTTAAAAATTAATTTCCAAAAATTGTCCCATTCAATCATAACATTAACGGTGTGGTTTAGATTTTACATCACCATTTGATTCATACACGATAGAGTGTGTACATTATTTGTCTGAGGTGATATAAAAATTACAGAATTACAACCTGAACTCAGACCTTTTGACTCCAAGAATAGAATGATTTGTCTTAAAATTCCATCACTAAATCTAAGAAAAATGCTTTTAAAATATAAATCCTTAGGTTTCATGAATTTTTCTGGTCCATAAGAAGAAAGTCTATATGTAAGCCTAAATGCACAGGGTTTTTTCTATACAGATAACTACAGTATTTTATTGTTTGTTTGAGCAGACTCAAGAGCAAATATTTTCTTTGGGCCTTAGCATATTCTTAAGGTAGATGGATGTAAATATGATAGAAAAAAATTAGAAAAGATTCCTTTTTAACTGTAAAATGTTTATGTTTCTTTGACCCTAGTCTGTGATTCTTAATTGTTAATCTCAATGGTGTGTTGTTACGGAAAATACAAAATTTTAATTATTTGGGATAATGAGAGACAGCACGTGGCCTTCACAGATAGTGTCCCAAGCTTGCAGAATTTTTTCACACAGGATCACACTTACACATTGTGACAGGTTACACCATTTCCCAAGATGACGCACCATCTGGCCAAGGGAAGAAAACAAGGATTGGCTCTGTTGTTTTTTAAAAATAATGCTGTTTTCAAGCTGAGATTCAATAAATATGGACAGGCCATACGAGAGACTCACAGGTGCTTTTAAATCACAATCTTTATTTAGATCTGTGGTAAGGTCATGGAAAGGGGTAAATATCAGCAATCACATTGTTCTAAAATTACTGAACAGTCATTTTATTTTTAAACTATAATAATAAAGATTTACAAACTGAGGACGTGCAAACTTAAAGAGAAATGTCTTGATTTTCATTTTTAGTGAATATGAATTTCTGAGATCTCTCGTACAATATTAAGACATATAAAAAGGCATCTATAATGTCCCCTCATGAGCTGTTACCACAGATAAGAATCTCTTGTGAATTATTTAATTGAGTAACAATTGCTTTTGATTAGAACCCCAACTTATGATGATTTTTATTCATCCTCTATCAACAATAGAGTACAAATATATTTTAAGAAATTTTGTCTTAATAAAAGTAATTAGAATAAAGCAAATGATATCCCAGTTTATTGTAAAAGTGTTTTTTTAATTCCTTAATTATTCATTTTCTCTATCCAATTTCCAACGTTAAAACCACATGAAAGTTTGAAAACTTACTGAGGCAGAAGATACACAAAGGGGTATGAAAACACTTAGAATTAGAATTAGCTTATAAAACATATCTTGCAGATTAGGCATACTTTAAGCATGAAGACACATTGAAAAGAAGGAAGAAAGGAATACAGTACAGGAGGTAAATAAAATAATCAGACTGGGATATATAGCTCATTTTTTCTTTAGTATTCCAGAATGATCTCATCAGCCATAGGCTTCTTGGTGGCTTAAACTCATTTCCTGCTGACTTTCAAGAGACCTATAGAACCCTGCACTTGGCAGTGACCCGTGGGCTTTGGGAGCTCAAGGCAAGAAAGTGGAATGAGAAGTCAGATCACTGGACTAACTGTAATTGGCTACCCTCTCTTGCTCATTTTTTGAGCATATGCAAATTATTTACATAGTTTACACTGCAGATTTCCTGTTGGTTACCTTGATTGGGACAACTCTTTCTGGTTTTGGCAAGGACCAGGGAAAGCACTCAAAGCAGGAGGCTGCCATGGTGCTAACGCTCCAAGCTAATTTACTAACATGAACACACTGGGAGATTGAGCTTGATAGTCTCTCAATTTTGTTATTCCCTCCAATATGGCAATAATCATGTATTTAGATCACATGAGGAAATATGTGCACCTAAAGTATTTAATTTTTTCTCCTTGACCAAATAAATGGGAGATACACTAGGTCTACAATATTCACAAACATGAAGGTTGAGTTACTTGTCTTATTTACAAGCATTCTGTGCTTATCTTCAAGCCATCCACAAATTTGTCCTTAGAACTTTTCTCATGATGAAGTAGGAAGAGCAGAGATTTCTCTGTTTTTAGGAAGTGCTAGTTTTATTTGCATACAGCTTTTCATGTTATAATATTATTCATATGAGGTGAGGAATCAAGTAATGGTACATGCAGTGTCACATTTAAGGAAAATTTTGCCCCACTTCATTATATCTCAAATGGGTTCTTGGTTTAATTGCAAATATGAATAGTCTGTATCTTTATTTCCTTTCTAAAAACTCTTCTTATGAATTATCTCTTTTTCTTCATAATTGAGAAAATATAAGCACAACATTTACATTCCAGATATGTCTACCTGCTAACCACTCTTCTTTTTATAAAGCATTTTTAAAGGGTAAATTAATTGTAACTGATAGTATTATAGTATATAACCATGTTATGGTATGTAACATTATATTACATATATTCTTTTTACATAATTTCATACTACATGATAACATATTTTATAATTTCCCAGTACCCACTAACTTTCCTCAAAGGTTATTGTAAATATTTAATGAGATAGCCCAGAGAATGCTTTTAGCCAACTGGCTGCATATAATAAGCATTTATTATGTTAAAATTAATCAAAATGTAGTTCAAAGTGCTAATGTAAGGTTTACATAAAATAACTATGTAAAGGAAGAGATTTTCATTGTAGTTCTATACATCTTAATTTCCTCCCTTTGTATTTGGTCAGCTCCTGGACTCAGTTCAGGGAACTCGGGTGAGGCAATGACTCAAGAACAAAGAAGCAAGCCTATTGGCCATTCAGGTCATTCATCAGTCTCATTTAGCATTGCACAGGTGAAAGAGAGCAAAGACAATGTGGAGAGACTAAACCCTAACAACCTAAAACTTGTAACCTCAAGTTTTCGATAAAGTAAAATTCAATTCGGGTAACAAGCAATATTGAGTAACTAGTATGTCCTTTGCTCTGTATAACAACAAAAGGTAGTGTCATGTTTATGATTAAAAATACTAGCTTTGCTGGAGGCATCATGCTACTTGACTTCAAACTATACTACAAGGCTACAGTAATCAAAACAGCATGGTACTCGTACCAAAACAGATATAGACGAATGGAACAGAACAGAGCCCTCAGAAATAATACTGCACATCTACAACCATCTGATCTTTGACAAACCTGACAAAAACAAGAAATGGGGAAAGGATTTCCTATTTAATAAATGGTGCTGGGAAAACTGGCTAGCCACATGTAGAAAGCTGAAACTGGATCCCTTCCTTACACCTTATACGAAAATTAATTCAAGATAGATAAAGACTTAAATGTCAGACCTAAAACCATAAAAACCCTAGAAGAAAACCTAGGCAATACCATTCAGGACATAGGCATGGGCAAGGACTTCATGTCCAAAACACCAAAAGCAATGACAACAAAAGCCAAAATTGACAAATGGGATCTAATTAAACTAAAGAGCTTCAGTACAGCAAAAGAAACTACCATCAGAGTGAACAGGCAACCTACAGAATGGGAGAAAATTTTTGCAATCTACTCATCTGACAAAGGGCTAATATCCAGAATCTACAAAGAACTCAGATAAATTTACAAGAAAAAAACAAACAACCCCACCACAAACTGGGCAAAGGATATGAACAGACACTTCTCAAAAGAAGACATTTATGCAGCCAACAGACACGTGAAAAAATGCTTATCATCACTGGCCATCAGAGAAATGCAAATCAAAACCACAATGAGATACCATCTCACACCACTTAGAATGATGATCATTAAAAAAATCAAGAAACAACAGATGCTGGAGAGGATGTGGAGAAGTAGGAACACTTTTACACTATTGGTGGGACTGTAAACTAGTTCAACCATTGTGGAAGACAGTGTGGCGATTCCTCAAGGATCTAGAACTAGAAATACCATTTGACCCAGCCATCCCATTACTGGGTATATACCCAAAGGATTATAAATCATGCTGCTATAAAGACACATGGACATGTGTGTTTATTGTGGCACTATTCACAATAGCAAAGACTTGGAAGCAACCCAAATGTCCATCAATGATAGATTGGATTAAGAAAATGTGGCACAATCATGTCACCTGCAAACAGGGACAATTTGACTTCCTCTTTTCCTAATTGAATGCACTTTATTTCCTTCTCCTGCCTGATTGCCCTGGCCAGAACTTCCAACACTATGTTGAATAGGAGTGGTGAGAGAGGGTATCCCTGTCTTGTGCCAGTTTTCAAAGGGAATGCTTCCAGTTTTTTCCCATTCAGTATGATACTGGCTGTGGGTTTGTCATAGATAGCTCTTATTATTTTGAGATACATCCCATCAATACCTAATTTATTGAGAGTTTTTAGCATGAAGGGTTGTTGAATTTTGTCAAAGGCCTTTTCTGCATTTATTGAGATAATCACGTATTTTTTGTCTTTGGTTCTGTTTATATGCTGGATTATGTTTATTGACTTGTGTATGTTGAACCAGCCTTGCATCCCAGGGATGAAGCCCACTTGATCATGGTGGATAAGCTTTTTGACATGTTGCTGGATTCGGTTTGCCAGTATTTTATTGAGGATTTTTGCATCAATGTTCATCAAGGATATTGGTCTAAAATTCTATTTTTTTGTTGTGTCTCTGCCAGGCTTTGGTATCAGGATGATGCTGGCCTCATAAAATGAGTTAGGGAGGATTCCCTCTTTTTCTATTGATAGGAATAGTTTCAGAAGGAATGGTACCAGCTCGGGTGCAGCACACACCAACATGGCACATGTACACATATGTGACAAACCTGCACGTTGTGCACATGTATCCTAAAACTTAAAGTATAATAATAATAATAAAGAAAGAAAATGTGGCACATATACACCATGGAATACAATGCGGCCATAAAAAGGATGAGTTCATGTCCTTTGTAGGGACATGGATGAAGCTGGAAACCATCATTCTCAGCAAACTATCGCAAGGACAAAAAACCAAACACCACATGTTCTCACTCATAGGTGGGAATTGAACAATGAGAACACATGGACACAGGAAGGGGAACATCACACACCGGGGCCTGTCTTGGGGTTGGGGAAGGGTGGAGGGACAGCATTAGGAGATATAGCTAATGTAAATGACAAGTTAATGGGTGCAGCACAGCAACATGGTGCATGTATACATATGTAACAAACCTGCACATTGTGCACATGTACCCTAGAACTTAAAGTATAATAAAATATTAGATTTGCTTCATAATGACATTTAATAATGGCATTTCATAATGCTAGGCTTATTCAAATTTTACTGTCAAAAACTAATATCTATTAATAACATAGATTTAATTGCTACTAGAAATATATTTTCTAAAGGAATTTAGGGCCCAGATGTATGAAAGAGGAATGCTTGAAAAAAAAATTAGAAAGCAGGTTAATACACCATTAAATTAATAGTATATGTGGAAAGCAGATATGCAATGAATGACCTTCAAAAGAAAATCACAAATTTGTTTACCTAGATATAATAAAAGCTTAGGACTGCAAAGATTAAAAGATATAGCACAGTATTGGAAATATGTCAGCCGCAAGGCTCAGAAATAGAAGGTTATAATCAAGTATATACCTACTATGTGCCCACAAAAATTAAAAATAAAAAAATCAAGCAAACCCAACTGGACATTGAAATTTTTTATAAAAAGAGACAAACACGAATAGGAGATTAACAAATAAGAATACCAATGCCTAAAACAAACACAACAGTGATGTTAAAATTTTATTTTAAAAATTTAAAGTAATACAGATTAAGACAATACAATGTCATTTTTATCTATCAAATGAGTGAGCATTTGGTAAAAGAGTAATTCCCAATAATGGTGAGAGTCTGTTAACAGACACAGTTATACTCAGTTAGAATGTAACTTGCTGTTAATCATAGAAAAAAAGGATATATTAATACAAATACAGTAGGTATCAGAGCAAAAAGTATAACCAAAGATCAAGAAATCATTTTATAATGTTTAGTGTTTCAGTTCATTAAGAAAATGTAACAATCTTAAACGTATAAACAGTTAATAACACAATTTCAAAATATATGAAATAAAAACTGCTACAACCTCTAGGAGAATAAAACAAATCCACAATTATAGTCAAAGATTTTAACTGTGTTCTCTCAATACTTGAGAGAACAAGTATAGAGAAAGTAAGTAGATGTTGAAGATTTGAACACTACCGACTAGCTCAATCTAATTGACATTTATGGAACACTTCAGCCCAAAACAGCAAAATACACATTCTTTTCAAGTGCACATGAAACAATAACTTACATATAATATATGCTGAGACATAAAACAAGTCTCAACAGATTTAAAGAGATAGAAGTACTATTAATATAAGCATGTTTCCTGACCACAATGAGATTAAATTAGAAATCAACAGCAGAAAGATCCCTGAAAATTTCCTTAATGTTCGGGAATGTAACAAAAATTACATTTCCAAATGTCACATGGGTTAAGAAAAAAATCAGAAGGGACATTAGAAAGCATCACTAATTGAGTAAAAATAAAAACACAACATGTCAAAATTTGTGAGATGCCACTAGCTACTGCTGTAGTGCCTGAGGGGAACATAGCACTTAACATCTATATTAGAAAAGAAGAATGGTCTCACAGCAGTACACTCAGCATCTACATTAAGAAACAAGAAAAAGAAAATCAAATTAAACAAAATTTAAGAAGAAAGGGAATATGAAAGATCAGAATGGAAACCAATGAAACAGAAAGCAAAAGACCTATTCAGAAAATCAATAAAGGCAAAACTGGTGCTTTGTAAAGATCTAAAATGGATAAACCTCTAATCTCACTGATCAGGGATAGAAGTGAGGAGATTCAAATTATCTATAGTAAAAATGAAAGAGCTAACATAATTGCAGGTTCTACAAATATTGAAAGAATAATAAGGGAATAGTATAATAAACTCTAGCAATAAATTTAATGATATAGATAAAATGCACAAATCCTTTGAAAGATAAAATCTGCCAAAGCTCACTCGTAAAGAAATAGGTAAGCTGAAGAGCTCTATAAATATTTGTAAACAATGTTATTAGTTAAAAATTTTCCCAAATAGAATACTCCAGACCCTGATAGCATTTTATCAAATTTCAAAGAATCAATAGCATCAAAATCTAACAAAATCTTTTTTTGGAACACAGAAGGGAAGTAAACATTGCCGAACTCATTATAAGAGACCAGCATATTCCTAATAACAAAACCTAGCAGACATCACTATAAAAGAGGAAGGCAGGAAGGCAGGATGGCAGGAAGCCAGGAAGGCAGGAAAGAGAGAAGGCAGGAAGGCGGGAAGGAAAGAAGGAAGGAAGAAAGGAAGGGAGGAAGGAAGGAAAGAAGGGAAGGAGAGAGGGAGGGAGGGAGGAAAGGTGCAGACTTATAAAGAAAGTCTTTAAAATATTATCAAGTATTGGAGTTGTGGGCTGAACTGTGACTACTCCAAATTTATATGTAGAAGTCCTAACCCCAAGTACCTCAGATTGTGATTGTAGCGGAGAGAAGTTCTTAAAACAGGTAATTAAGTTGAAACTGAGGTAATTAAAGTGGGTCCTAATCTAATATGAGTGGTATAAGAAGGGGAAATTTGGACACACATGAAGAGGGAAGTTGTGTGATATGAAGACACAGGAAGATACAAACAAGCCAGGGAGAGAGGCCTGGAACAATCCTCAAGAGAAGCCAACCCTGGTGACACCTTGATCTTGGATTTCTAGCCTTTAGAACTACAAGAAAATTAATCATTTGTTGTTTAAGCCTCCAAGTCTGTGGTATTTTGTTACAATAACCTTAGCAAACTACTATAATTCACAAATTCAATCAGCAATATATAAATAAGATAATATATTATGCTATATTAGGGTTTATGTAACAAATAGAAGGTGAGTTGGTTAAAGATTTGAGAATTAATTTATGTAATTCATCATATTAGGAGAATAAATAAAAGTTACTTATTCAATTAGGAAAAGAGGAAGTCAAATTGTCCCTGTTTGCAGATGACATGATTGTATATCTAGAAAACCCCATCGTCTCAGCCCAAAATCTCCTGAAGCTGATAAGCAACTTCAGCAAAGTCTCAGGATGCAAAATCAATGTGCAAAAATCACGAGCATTCTTATACACCAATAACAGACAAACAGAGAGCCAAATCATGAGTGAACTCCCATTCACAATTGCTTCAAAGAGAATAAAATACCTAGGAATCCAACTTACAAGGGATGTGAACAATCTCTTCTAGGAGAACTACAAACTGCTGCTCAACAAAATAAAAGAGGACACAAACAAAATAAATGGAAGAACATGCCAGGCTCACAGATAGGAAGAATCAATTTTGTGAAAATGGCCATAGTGCCCAAGGTAATTTACAGATTCAATGCCATCCCCATCAAGCTACCAATGACTTTCTTCACAGAACTGGAAAAAACTACTTTAAAGTTCATATGGAACCAAAAAAGAGCCTGCATTGCCAAGTCAATCCTAAGCCAAAAGAACAAAGCTGGAGGCATCACGCTACCTGAATTCAAACTATACTACAAGGCTACAGTAATCAAAACAGCATGGTACTGGTACCAAAACAGAGATATAGACCAATGGAACAGAACAGAGCCCTCAGAAATAATACTGCACATCTACAACTATCTGATATTTGAAAAACCTGACAAAAACAGGAAATGGGGAAACAATTCCCTATTTAATAAATGGTGCTGGGAAAACTGGCTAGCCATATGTAGAAAGCTGAAACTGGATCCCTTCCTTACACCTTATACAAAAATTAATTCAAGATGGATTAAAGACTTAAATGTTAGATCTAAAACCATAAAAAACCTGGAAGAAAACCTAGGCAATATCATTCAGGATATAGGTATGGGCAAGTACTTAAGCAATGGCAACAAAAGCCAAAATCGACAAATGGGATCTCATTAAACTAAAGAGCTTCTGCACAGCAAAAAAAAAACTACCACCAGAGTGAACAGGCAACCTACAGAATGGGAGAAAATTTTTGCAATCTACTCATCTGACAAAGGGCTAATATCCAGAATCTACAAAGAACTCAAACAAATTTACAAGAAAAAAAAACAAACAACATCACAAAGTGGGTGAAGGATATCAACAGACACTTCTCAAAAGAAGACATTTATGCAGCCAAAAGACACATGAAAAAATGCTCATCATCACTGGCCATAAGAGAAATGCAAATCAAAACCACAATGAGATACTATCTCACACCACTTAGAATGGTGATCATTAAAAAGCCAAGAAACAACAGGTGCTGGAGAGGATATGGAGAAGTAGGAACACTTTTACACTGTTGGTGGGACTGTAAACCAGTTCAACTATTGTGGAAGACAGTATGGCGATTCCTCAAGGATCTGGAACTAGAAATACCATTTGACCCAGCCATCCCATTACTGGGTATATACACAAAGGAATATAAATCATGCTGCTATAAAGACACATGCACATGTATGTTTATTGTGGCACTATTCACAATAGCAAAAACTTGGAACCAACCCAAATTTCCAACAATGATAGACTGGATTAAGAAAATGTGGCACATATACACCATGGAATACTATGCAGCCATAAAAAAGGATGAGTTCATATCCTTTGTAGGGACATGGATGAAGCTGGAAATTATCATTCTCAGCAAAGTATCACAAAGACAAAAAAACAAACACCACATGTTCTCACTCATAGGTGTGAATTAAACAATGAGAACACTTGGACACAGGAAGGGGAACATCACACACTGGGGCCTGTTGTGGGGTAGGGGTAGTGGGGAGGGATAGCATTAGGAGATATACCTAATGTAAATGATGAGTTAATGGGTGCAGCACACTAACATGGCACATGTATACATATGTAACAAACCTGCACGTTGTGCACATGTACCCTAGAACTTAAAGTATAATAAGAAAATATATGTATATTTAATAAATGGTGCTGGGAAAACTGGCTAGCCATATGTAGAAAGCTGAAACTGGATCCCTTCCTTACGCCTTATACAAAAATTAATTCATGATGGATTAAAGACTTACATGTTAGACCTAAAACCATAAAAACCCTAGAAGAAAACCTAGGCAATACCATTCAGGACATAGGCATGGGCAAGGACTTCATGTCTAAAACACAAAAATCAATGGCAACAAAAGCCAAAATTGACAAATGGGATCTAATTAAACTAAAGAGCTTCTGCACAGCAAAAGAAACTACCATCAGAGTGAACAGACAACCTACAAAATGGGAGAAAATGTTCGCAACCTACTCATCTGACAAAGGGCTAATATCCAGAATCTACAATGAACTCAAACAAATTTACAAGAAAAAAACAAACAACCCCATCAAAAAGTGGGCAAAGGATATGAACAGACACTTCTCAAAAGAAGACATTTATGCAGCCAAAAGACACATGTGAAAATGCTCATCATCACTGGCCATCAGAGAAACGCAAATCAAAACCACAATGAGATACCATCTCACACCAGTTAGAATGGCCATCATTAAAAAGTCAGGAAACAACAGGTGCTGGAGAGGATGTGGAGAAATAGGAACACTTTTACACTGTTGGTGGGACTGTAAACTAGTTCAACCATTGTGGAAGTCAGTGTGGCGATTCCTCAGGGATCTAGAACTAGAAATATCATTTGACCCAGCCATCCCATTACTGGGTATATACCCAAAGGACTATAAATCATGCTGCTATAAAGACACATGGACACGTATGTTTACTGTGGCACTATTCACAATAGCAAAGACTTGGAACCAACCCAAATGTCCAACAACGATAGACTGGATTAAGAAAATGTGGCACATATACACCATGGAATACTATGCAGCCATAAAAAATGATGAGTTCATGTCCTTTGTAGGGACATGGATGAAACTGGAAATCATCATTCTTAGTAAACTATCTCAAGGACAGAAAACCAAACACCACATGTTCACACTCATAGGTGGGAATTGAACAATGAGAACTCATGGACACAGGAAGGGGAACATCACACTCCAGGGACTGTTGTGGGGTGGGGGAGTTAATGGGTACAGTGCACCAACATGGCACATGGATACATATGTAACAAACCTGCACATTGTGCACATGTACTCTAGAACTTAAAGTATAATAATAATAATAATAATAATAATAAAGTTACTGTGGGGTCATTTAAATAAATGAGTCTGATTCTCAAAACTGAAGAACTTGGAGTCCAGTGTTTGAGGGCAGGAAGCATCCAGCCCAGGAGAAAGATGTAGGCTGGGAAGTTAGGCCAGTCTCCTCTCCTTTTCAGGTTTTTCTTGCCTGTTTTATACTCCTCGGCAGCTGATTAGATTGTGCCCACCAGATTAAGGGTGGATCTGCCTTTCCCAGCCCACTGACTCAAATGTTAATCTCTTTTGGCAATACCCTCACAGACACACCCAGGATCAATACTTAGTATCCTTCAATCCAATGAAGTTGACACTCATTATTAACCATCACTATATATATACATATAGTATATGTATATATGTATATATGTATATATATGTATATATGTATATATATGTATATATGTATATATATATATATATGCAAAAACCACTTGTAGCATATGCTACAGATTTCTCTCATACAAAATACAACTCTGATCAGCTAGAAAGAAGCAGATCAGTGACCCCCAAACATGGAAACGGTTATAAACGGAGAGTTCACAGAAAGAGACACACAAGTGGCTATTAACTATAGTATTAGACATTCAGTCTCATCCATTATGTGAGAAACACAAAGAAAAAAGTCTGAAATACCATTTTTCTCTTAACACATTATCATTTTAAAAAATTTTAGCATGTATTGGCAGGATACTATGAAATAGGCACCATCACACACTTTTATTGGGAATACGATTTCAAAAAAAGGTATCCTTATAAAATATTTATTACGCTTTAAATTTTACAGATATTTTGTCTTATTATGTCAGAGGTTTATCATTACCTCTGCATTCTCTTTTATTCTCAGCAACACAACATGAATGTGGGTACCTGCAATGAGGATTTCTCAATCTTCCTAGCACCTAAGCATGGCAATATGAAAAAGTTGTAGGTCATAAAATACAAATGGAATATTTGTAGTATGACCAGCAGAAAATTCCTTTAAAAGATCTGATTCAGCTGGACAGAGCTCCCTTTCACCTAAAACTTGGACATGATGATTGGAGCTACAGCAGACATGAATCGCAAAGTGACATTGAGGATAGAAGCCATAAGTTGAGTGAGCTGAGTGTATGGAGGAGCCAAAAGAGGTAAGACTGTTCCTGTGACTGTCCCGGATGAAAGTACTGTGCTGGCATTCCTGTCCTGTATTAGAATCCATTCCAGTGGATTTCTTTATTTATTTTATTTACTTTTTGTGAGACAAGGTTGGCTCTATCATCCAGGCTGGAGTGTAGTGGCATGATCTCCACTCATTGCAACGTCCACCTCCAGGGCTCAAGCCATTCTCCCACCTCGGTCTTCTGGGTAGCTGGGACTACAGGCACATACCACCAGCCCCAGCTAATTTTTGTATTTCTTTGTAGAGATGAGGTTTTAACATGTTACCCAGGCTGGTCTCGAACTTGTGAGCTCAAGCAATCCTCCCATCTAGGCCTCCCAAAGTGCTAGAATTACAGGCATGAACCGCCACATCTGGCCCATTCCAGTGGATTTCTTATATGTAAATAAAGATCTTCAAAATGCTTAAGTATACACCAGTAGAGAACTGTTTAACTAGATAATAGTATACAGCCATGTAATATATCAGCAGTTTAAAGGAATGATACTGTTTTTTATGACTGATAGGTAATGAACTCTATGATATATTACTTAGTAAAAGATGCAAGATTCCCTGAATCAATGCAAGTGATATTTCAAAGTAGCAGCAATTCCATGAACAAGACAGGATCTAGCAGAGTTCAACCATATAACCACTGGAGAAAAAAAAAAAAGTGAACATGGACAATTCTCAGTGCTTAAAACAATTTAAATATCAAAAGGTAAACAGTAGTACTCTTGAAGAACTAATGAAGTTCCTAAATATATATTAGTAATATCTATTCATGTGGTTTTAGCTTGGACAGTAAAATGTAAAGTAAAGATGTCCTGTAATGCTTTCATACAATTTTGGAGTGAAAATTATTCCAAAATGAAACAAAATTAATATGTTATTCATTTGATTAATTAATGCAATATTATGATTATAATTTTTGATTACATATAAGATATTACTTGCATGTAGCTTTCAAACCATGTCACAAACAACCTTTTCTTTGTATACTATGAGGTTGCCATATTAATGATGGGATATGCAATTAAATTTGAATTTATATAAACATGAAAAAATTTTATAAGTGTGTCCTATATATGTGTCTTATGCCATATTTGCATGGAGTATATGAAAAATATTTATTGTTGTTTATCTGACATTTGAATTTAACCAGGTGTCCTGTATCTATATTCTCTAAATCTGGAAGCCACAATACATAATATGCTATTTATCACTTTAATTGTATTTTATTTGTATCATTTCTCTAATACCAATCATCTCAGGAAAATGAAAACTTTCTAAATTGTAATAAAAGTCTAGAAGGAAGTATCATCAGCATTTTTTGTACTTTATTGTCCAAAGTTTTTATAAAGAATAAGTATTACCTTTAAATTCAGAAAAATGGTATTTCAAAGCAAAATAACAAAACAACATGATATACTAGTCAGAAGTGCCTGGAGTCTAAAGGGAATTCATCCAATTATAAAGACAACATGTCTAAAAACAAAGAAAAAACTGCTGACTGTTGAAGGATAGGGAAAAAAGCAAACACAATTTTATTTTTATTTTACTGCATTTTTGTTATGGTTTCAGGGAATGTTTTGGTTGAACTCTGTTAGTTTATAAAAGGTTTATGCTTTCACACCTGATAAAGTGAGAAACAGAATGAACAGGTTGATGAAGGGTGACACTGTGTATGACTCTAAACATTTAGTAAAGAGTAAAATTTGTGTAGATTGGTAATTTTTAATTATACATAAGAATTAATAAAAACATTCAAAGGAAGTAATATTAAATAAAGGACAGATATGTGTTGGTATCTTCAGTTAATAAGCCTTACTTGTAAATTTATATAAGGTTAACAATTTTGCAATGACCCATGGCTTTTTTGAGTACCTAGAATTGTGCTTATAACACAAAAGGTTGTTGTATTAGTCAGGGTTCCCCAGAGATAAGGAACCAATAGTATCTATGTATCTATCTATTACATAGAAATATTAAAGATTTATTAGGGGGATTGGTTCATGTGATTATGGAGATTGAGAAGTGCTATGATAAGCCATCTGCAAGCAAGATAACCAGGGAAGATGATAGCATGGCACAGTTCAATTCTGAAGGCCTAAGAACCAGGGAAGCTGATCGTGTAGCTCCCAGATCAAGACTGAAGCCCTGAGAATCTGGAGTTTTGATGTCCGAAAAGGATGTCCAAGCTCAGAATAGAGAAAGAGTAATGCTTTACCATCTAACTGGGTATCCCTTAATCCAGTCAGGTTGATATCTAAAATTAACCACCATAGTTATCCATCAGTGTTTGCTGAATCATCAATAAATGAATGAACAAATTGCATAAAGTGGGTTGCGTGGGATGCTCCAATGTTTATATGCCAGTACCAGTGAATAGCTGCTTTGCATTTCATGTCACATGAGTTATAGAATCTCAGCTCAGCACAATCAGTAATAATGTGCTGCATATTTTTAAAGAAACAAGTTGCTAAGCATGCACCATTAGGGATCCTTTTTCTTTATACTTCCCAGATGGAACTGAATATTTAACAACAATGCCTCGATTACACTTGTGTAATATAACAGAAACTTTCCAAGCTGTTATGTCACAATATCTAGAAGACTACTTGAAACCTGCCTTTAAATCATTCTCTTTATGATCTCTCTCATATTATGCAATACCAGGTCCACCAAGTTGTTTATTTTTCCTTATGGTAGTGTATGCACTAAGGGTCATATAGACAAATAGGTTCATTTTTGTTAACTTTCTTGGTTTGCATTTTGCCTGCTAGGGAATTTATTCTGTTATCACCATCAATAATTGTATTGATGCCCATGGCTGGTATAATACAGCTGGTACTAAAAAAGACTTGCATAATTGAAACGGAAAATACAGCATTTGATATGAGTTCAAACTCAAGAATAATGGTTTTTGTGAACTTGTGTTTACTTTTATTAACTTTCCACAATCAGTGTTTTCATTTACTTTGTGTTATCTTGCATTAAAGCTGATTTGAGTTATTCAAGCTACAGGACATATTTTCTTGATTGTATTTTAGTGAGCAACCATTATGCTAGAAATCAACAGAAGAAAATGAAAATGTATCTTCCTGCATCTTAATTAGCATCTGTTTCATTTAGGTAGTGATTACATAAATGTAAAATGGAAAAGGTTTCATGTTGATCTTTCTTTAAAGGTTTTTAAATCATTTCTATATTAAATTTGGTTTTTGCTTTTCAAATTTCATGAGGGAAGAATAATCTGCAACTAGGTACCAATTGCATCTTTTTTTCTGTTTTAATATTTTATATTGTTTCTTAAAAACATAATATTTCAAAGATAACATTAGGAGGAGATTTGTTGCCTAGACCAATGCCAATCGTTTTTCTGATGCTCTTTTGAAATCTTGTATAACAAAGGAAATCCACAAGGTCATCAATAACTTGGGTTTTTCTACTCAATATTGGTCTTAGCTCTTCTATTCCAAGCATCACTGTCAACAAATGTTTCTTCTTTGGAAAGGCTTTAAGGGTTCAAGCTATGGCAGGCTAGAGGATAGAAGTAGCTAATACTATAGTCTTTTAGAAGTCAGAATAAAACCCTCTACAGGGATGTCTCTGACTTAGTACAAAATGAAAACTATGCTCAGACATTCCTATACGAAAGAAGGTAATTATGAAGGATGTAAACAGCAACAATGCTTGCTTCTAAATGTGCAAATTGAATCTATGAAATACATGCAAAAGATTGTCTTCATGGAATTTTTAAAGTAAACTAAGGCCCCAAGTGGATCTGTTGATAAGAGAGGGAGGGGAGTATGGGAGATGATGTTTGAACCTATAACATCAGTGGCCTTAGCATAGATCATATTATTCTTATCTAGCTGAATTTGTATAAAAATTTAGTATTTCTTTTAAACTACAGTCTGTGATCAAGTCAAAAATAATATCAGCTCTGTTATTTTCCTATGTGTACTGAACTAGTTTTGTGGTGAGATTTATCACCTTCTTGCTTGAAAATTAATGATGTGTGAAGGACTTAATAGCCACACAGTATCCAATGCTCCTGAGGATATCATGTGGAAATAAAAGTTGTTTTATTTTGGAAATACGTTGCACCATGTGAAATGACTGTGCCTAGGGTGTTTTTTATTCTGTTGCTTTAATCTATCACATAAATTAGCTCTTCAGGCACTTTAAGTTAACACAAAAATAGAGCTATCTCATCACGAAGGAGAGTTGACTTTTAGATGACCCTGGATTCCAACGAAGAGCTAAAAGAGGTATATCCATTGAGTCCAAGAAAAGCAGCTCTGGGGGAGTCACAATTGGATTGGTAATTAAAGATTCAGTGAAAAGGACACATGAAGGTTCAAAGTAGAAAAAAATGATGGTAAGATGGTGATCACATGAGGTATTTCTGCAAGACAACACAATACATTTTCACAAAGTAGAAATGTGTTGTCAGGTGGCTAATAAATCAGTCTTCTCACTTCTGTTTGAAAGTGGCATCTGTTAAAGACACCTTCTCAAACCTTCCTAAATTCCTACTGAAATTTAAAAAATCAAGATTTTGCACCACTCAGGATTAGGATTGAAAGTGAATCAGTATCCAAAATCTACAGGAACTTTACAGTAGTCACAAAATCTATGGTCCAGCAAATGGCAATAAAATGAGGCAAGAAATGGATGGCCCCAGTATGATAAGCTTCCAGACATTAAGCAGAACTTTCATCAAGAAGGAGAAGGGAAAACCATAGCCTGTGCACTGATTTATCATCTACCCTCTCAGCTGTGGAGACGATGCTATCTTAGAGACATGCAATTGGTCCCATTTTTGCTTCATGACAACCAACCTTCAGGCGGCTGTCACTGATGACTTGCCATCCTGCTTCGTTTTCTGAGTTATTTATTTTTTTACCACCTCATAAAACTACTTCATAAGTTCTCCTCTACACTCAACCCCCAATATCTCCTCCCCTCATACTCAGATGATCAGCTTCTTATTTCACAGAAAATTTTATTTTTAAATAAGAAAACCTACATGTTTCCACCACAACTGACCAATCTACTTATATGAGTATCCATTTTCTCTTCCTTCCTTTGTATTGCAATAAACCGCTCATCATTGTACACTGGGTCTCTGACCCTCTCAAAGGCTTGCTTTCTCAATTAGTCCTCTTCTCTCCCTCATTTGCAAATTTCTCTCCCCACTGCAGAAAAACATGCTGTAAAAATTTTCTCTTTGAACACATCCACACACACATACACACACACCACACAGCATCCTCCCTTGATCCAACATTTCTTTTCTATCTACCATCACGTTTCTATGTTTCTACTTAGAAAAACAAATCTTTGAATATAGCTATCTGTTTATAACTTCTGTCTCCATATGTCTCCTTTCATTTTCTCTTGATTGCACTCCAATCAATCTTTAACCCTCATCCATCCAATAAAATTAATTTTGTTAGGGTCACCAATAGTCCCATATTGCTGAAACCAATGATTAATTCTCACTACTTACATTATTCAAATCTTAATTATCATGCACATAATGAAAAAGCCTCAAAATATGTTATCATTTACAAATATGGAACTCTGCCAAATTTGATACAACCAAAAGGAGAACTAGATAAATTTATAGTTATACGAGGAGATTTTTAACTGCACCTTTCTCAGTAACTAGGAGTTTAAGTAGAAAAGAAAAACAAGAAATGGTATATAAAATTTGAACACTGTCATTTATCACCTTGTCCCAGTTAAAACTCTATAGTGTGAAATATATATAATTTTCAAGTGCACATAGAACATTTACCAAAATCTTCCATATGATGCTCAGTCAAGCAAATCTTAATAAATCTGAAAAAATTATAATAATTCAGAGTATGTTTTATACTATAAAAAATTAAAAACCAATAACAAAAAGATATTTTTGGAAAGCAAATGTTTGGACACTAAGAAATATACATCTAGAGAATCTGGGATTGTAAGAAGCAATCAAGTGGAAGCTAGAAAATAATTAACATGAATAATTAAAGAAAATATGTCTCATGTGTAGATGCAACTAAACAATGCTTAAAGGAAAAGGTATAGCCTTAGCCGCATAATCAGAATAGAATAAAGGCTGAAAAATTAATGATCTATGTGTTCATTTCAAGAATTTAGGTGAACAACAGATTAACCCAAAGGATGTAGACAGAAGGAAATAATGAAGAATAAATATAAAAGCAGAAACCAATGAAATGGAAAACAAATATATTAGAGAAAAGCAACAAAGGCAAAATGTTACCTGTTAAAAGGACTAATATGTTGGATAAATCTCTAGCAAGGCTAATCTAAAAGAAAATAGAGGGAACAGCATAAAGGAGAGAAGAGAAGGGAAGATGAGAGAGACAGAGAGAAAGAGAGAGCTCTAATTATCAATATTGAAAATTGTTTTTAAAGATTTATTTATCTATACATGGGTGTATATGCTATGAAACCCTTTTATATCTAAATGTCAATACATTTTGTAATTTAGATAAATATTTGAATGCACAGAAAAAAAGCAACACTCACCTGAAATAAGTAGAAAACGTGAATAAACCTATAAAGGAAACAGAAATGAATTCTGAAATTCAAAATTCATCCACGAAAACTGAGCAAACTGAAACTAGCAATATATAGAAAGAATAGCACGTCATGACAAAGTGCAGTTTTTTTTTTAACAAAATGCAAAGCTGCTTTAACATTTTAAAACCCAATGTTATTCTACATGTAAACCCAGTAAAAAAGAAAAGCATTGTCATCTTCTGAAAAGGTACAGAAAAGCTGCATACATTCATCAGAAAACATCTTAATACACTTGGAATAAAAGATAAGTATCTAATCCCATAAAGAATATTGAGGAAATTCTGTAGCAAAAATGATACTTAATGGTGAAATATGTAAACCTTTTTCATGAGACTGAAAATGTTGCATTATCACCACTTATATCTGACATCATACTAAAGGTTGCTGTGGCTTTATAAGACCAGAAAAAGAAACAAGATTTACAATTATTAGAAAGAAAGAATTTTCAGACTAGGAATTGAGTACCTAGAAAATTCAAAGAATAATCTTATAATTAATATGTGAATTTAGCAAGGCCACTGAATTTAGTGTCCGTATATAAAAATCAATTATATTCCTATATACTAGCAACAAATAACCAGTAGATATTCAAAATATTACCCTTTAAGTAGCATCAAAAAGAAACATCAAATATCTAGGAATACGTACATTTAATGAAAGGTAAATGTTCCATTTTTGTCTAACATGTAAAGAGATGAAAAGACTGTCCCAACCCAATAATAAGAAAAATTCAAATGAACTAGTAAGTAATAACTTTTTCTGAAGCTGTCAGAGATCTAAGGACACAAAGTAACAAAGTAGCATAAATTCCAGTGAGGCACAGCCTTCCCTAAAAAGAAAGGGGACATAGGATTGTCTCACCTGTGGCATACCATGTGTAGTAGTCATTCTCATGCAGCTAACAAAGACATACCCGAAACTGGGTAATTTATAAAGGAAAAAGGTTTAATGGACTCACAGTTCCACATGGCTGGGGAGGCCTCACAATCACGGTGGAAGATGAAGGAAGAGCAAAGGAATGCCTTACATGGTGGCAGGTAAGAGAAAATTTGTGCAGGGGAACTCCCCTTTATAAAACCATCAGATCTCATGAGACTTACTCAGTATCATGACAACAGCATGGGAAAGTCCTACCCCCATGATTCAATTACCTCCCACCAGGTCCTTCTGGTGAAATGTGGGAATTATGAGAGCTACAATTCTAAGATGAGATTTGAGTGGGAACACATCAAAACCATATCATCATGGGAGGAACAGGTGCCCACCATCATGTAGGAAGTAGGTAAGAAGAAATCAGCTCACCCATTGCTACTAATGAAAAGTCAGAAGAAACACTTCTATACCCCTGGGTGAAGGCAGGAAGGATCCTAGGCCTGGGATTTTATACATATGATTAGTGAACTATGACTGCTGCAGAAGAGGCAGGGAAATGTCTCCTGCATAAGAAATTTTACAGTTACAAATCAGAATAAGACTGAAATGAAGAAGGGAAGCATGAATAAAGGGAAGCTTGCCTTACCTGCAAAGCTCAGGTACACAGTTCTATGCGGGTTTGAGGATAGGTGAGGCAAACAGAGAACCAACCATGGTTTCCACCAGATGCTGACCAAGCATTGAGGGTGCCACTGAGGAGGGGCAGTCCATGGACAGAGATCCTCTTGAGGTGTCCTCATTCATTGAGGGTATAATTCAAACACTGATAGGCACCTTCTGGCACCTCATCCCCCAGCCTAGGCACAACACACACTCAAGGAGTTTGAGAATTATGTGTGCAGAAAGTAACCACAGCAACAACAAATCCAAACTCAGCTCAACTTTGACTACCCAACACCCCACAAAAATCGCCTTACAAAAGAAAAGAAAAACTTTTTCTGGGTGTAAATACTCTTTACCTCAGTCCTTACTACTCTATACGCTATGTCTGGGATTTAATAAAAATTCATGAGGCATACAACAATGAAAAGAAAAACAACCCACTATCAAGACATATGGTCATCAATAAAACCAGTCTTAGAGAACACACAGGTGTTGTGACCATCAGACAGAGACATTAAAATGACTATGATCACTACCTGGAAGATCTGGTGGAAAAAATAGTTATTATGCATGAATGGTTTGGAAATTTAAACAGAGGGATAGAAATGCAAAGAAAGATCAAATGGAAAAATAAAGAATTTCTTTAGTGGCTTATTAATAAATTTGACACAACTGAGAAAATGATCAGTAACTTGAAGCTAAGTCAATAGAAATTACCCAAATTAAAACACAAACACACACACACACACACACACACACACAAAGCAGTGAAATGAAAAGAGCCTCTAAAGGCCGTCAAGCAATGATAAATGGTCTAACATACATGTAATTGGTGTTCCAGAAGCAGAATAGAGAGAATTAGGCAAGAAATTAGAAAACAAGCAGTACAGACCAGCAATGTCTGAGAGAAGGAAAACAAATTAGGTGAACCCTACTGTTGGCCCAGTTCACTGCCTTCTAGAAGGAGTTTCAAGACCATAGCACAGAGTGGGCAATCTCACTGCATTGGAGTTTGGGGAGACCAAGGTGGCTACACTTCACAGGACAAAACACTGCTGAATAGGTTGCTGCATAATGAGAAGGCTTGAAAAATCTGCAGAAGCGTGCCCTGGAGTGTTTAAGTACTGATTGGCACATGCATATGAAAGACCTAATCAAAGCTGGAGAAAGAAACACCAGAAATTTCCATGATTTCTCTCCTTACTTTCCTACTGCTTTTGAAACCCCTGAACTCTGCTCTCTAACTTCTCAGGCCAAAGAGTGCTGCTTTCTGCTTGAGCCCTAGTTCCCTTACTCCCCAGTAATCCCAGTAACAGGGGAGTGTTCAAGCTGAGAAGGCCATTTCAATGTGGATTTCACCTGGTAGTTTCTTCGTTCAAGGTTGGCAACCCCTCTGGTTTCTACTTCCCTTGGTCATTCATCCAATACTTTCAAATAGTTGCTTTTTATATTTCGACCAAAGTTTATAATTGTTGTCAGCAGGAGGGTTAGTTTGACACAAGATACTCTGCCATTGCAGAGTCTCTGTCCCTGCACTATAAATACTTACATCACTGATTGAGTGTGCTTTCTGCCATTAGGCTGTTATTGCCAAGTTATTTACTGTCAAGTGATTTAATCAAGTTGGCAGCCAGCAGCACATCCATTTTTGTCATTCATTTGTTTGTTTTTAGTAAGCTTCAAATAAACAGCTGGAGATAACTCAAGGACTGCTTCTAATTGAAAAGGCTTTAGCCAACAAGAGGGACATTTTTGAGGCTCCTAGAGTTTTCCAACTATGTAAATACTGGACTAAAAATTTGACTGCATTCATTGTTGGTAAGAGATGAAGATTTTTCATATACCTGGGGAAACGAGAATTTTCCAACAATTCAATACTTTTTTTTTTTTCCAATTTTGATGCCTTTTATTTCCTTTTTTATTATTATAATTTCAGTTTTAGGGTACCTGAGCACAATGTGCAGGTTAGTTACATATGTATACATGTGCCATGTTGATGTGCTGCACCCATTAACTCGTCATTTAACATTAGGTATATCTCCTAATGCTATCCCTTCGACCTCCCCCCACCCCACAACAGTCCCCGGTGCGTGATGTTCCCCTTCCTGTGTCCATGTGTTCTCATTGTTCAATTCCCACCTATGAGTGAGAACATGCGGTGTTTGGTTTTTTGTCCTTGGGATAGTTTGCTGAGAATGATGGTTTCCAGCTTCATCCATATCCCTACAAAGGACATGAATTCATCGTTTTTTATGGCTGCATAGTATTCCATGGTGTATATGTGCCACATTTTCTTAATCCAGGCTATCATTGTTGGATATTTGGGTTGGTTCCAAGTCTTTGCTATTGTGAATAGTGCCACAATAAACATACGTGTGCATGTGTCTTTATAGCAGCATGATTTGTAATTCTTTGGGTATATACCCAGTAATGGGATAGCTGGGTCAAATGGTATTTCCAGTTCTAGATCCCTGAGGAATCGCCACACGGACTTCCACAGTGGTTGAACTAGTTTACAGCCACACCAACAGTGTAAAAGTGTTCCTATTTCTGCACATCTTCTACAGCACCAGTTGTTTCCTGACTTTTTAATGGTTGCCATTCTAACTGGTGTGAGATAATATCTCATTGTGGTTTTGCTTTGCATTTCTCTGATGGCCAGTGATGATGAGTATTTTTTCATGTGTCTTTTGGCTGCATAAATGTCTTCTTCTGAGAAGCGTCTGTTCATATCCTTCACCCACTTTTTGATGGGGTTGTTTTTTTCTTGTAAATTTGTTTGAGTTCTTTGTAGATTCTGGATATTAGCCTTTTGTCAGATGAGTAGATTGCAAAAATTTTCTCCCATTCTGTAGGTTGCCTGTTCACTCTGATGGTAGTTTCTTTTGCTGTGCAGAAGCTCTTTAGTTCATCATCTCAGCCCAAAATCTCCTTAAGCTGATAAGCAACTTCAGCAAAGTCTCAGGATACAAAATCAACGTGCAAAAATAACAAGCATTCTTATACACCAATAACAGACAAACAGAGAGCCAAATCATGAGTGAACTCCCATTCACAATTGCTTCAAAGAGAATAAAACACCTAGGAATCCACCTTACAAGGGATGCGAAGGACCCCTTCAAGGAGAACTACAAACCACTGCTCAATGAAATAAAAGAGGATACAAACAAATGGAAGAACATTCCATGCTCATGGGTAGGAAGAATCAATTTTGTGAAAATGGCCATACTGCCCAAGGTAATTTATAGATTCAATGCCACCCCCATCAAGCTACCAATGACTTTCTTCACAGAATTGGAAAAAACGACTTTAAAGTTCACATGGGACCAAAAAAGAGCCCGCATTGCCAAGTCAATCCTAAGCCAAAAGAACAAAGCTGGAGGCATCACGCTACCTGACTTCAAACTATACTACAAGGCTACAGTAACCAAAACAGCATGGTACTGGTATCAAAACAGAGATACAGACCAACGGAACAGAACAGAGCCCTCAGAAATAGTGCCACATGTCTGCAACTATCTGATCTTTGACAAACCTGACAAAAACAAGAAATGGGGAAACCATTCCCTATGTCATAAATGGTGCTGGGAAAACTGGCTAGCCATATGTAGAAAGCTGAAACTGGATCCCTTCCTTACACCTTATACAAAAATTAATTCAAGATGGATTAAAGACTTAAATGTTAGACCTGAAACCATAAAAACCCTAGAAGAGAACCTAGGCAATACCATTCAGGACATAGGCACGGGCAAGGACTTCATGTCTAAAACACCAAAAGCAATGGCAACAAATGCCAAAATTGACAAATGGGATCTAATTACATTCAATACTTCTAACAAGTTTGCTTTCTCTGCTCTGGAAAGTTCCTATCCAAAAAAATAAAAGACAGGTCTCTGTCATCTCCTTTTCCATTTACATTCAAATACTCTAATTAATCCCAGTACACTTTCATGTGTACAAAAGTTATGTGTAAACTTGGTGAGAAATGTTTTCATTTATTTTGTATTTACAAAGTGCCTGATCTGCACCAAGAACAACAACAAAACTTGTCATGTATTTATATCAAAATCCTCTTGATTAAGAATGTCTTTTAAATATCAAGAATTCCATTGTTGTCATATAGCTGTGAAGTTATTTTGAATTGTATTAAACCACTAAAAAAGAAACCCTTCTATGTAGACAAAAACTCTTCATGAGATATAGAAACATAAAATGGTTGAGAGTTGTAAAAGCTAGATTTTCATTTAGAGTTAAGAATAGCCATGCAGTAAGAACAGGGAGATCAGTCTTTGAATAAAGAAGAATAAGAAATTTAGATGAATTGTGTGCCTTTCCAAATACCAATTTCCTTCTACTAGGAAGGAAACAAGGAATTTATCTTGCCAAAAAGCCAAAAAACAAACAAAAAAAAAACTGAGAAATGAGGTTGACTCTGAATCTACTCTACATCGTACCTTGGTGTAAAAGGCAAATAATGACCAAGAAGAGGGTCAAAAAAAAAAAAAGGAGAGTAATGTCCTTAAAATAATAATACCTTACGCTCTTAGTTCCTACCAGAAGAAACATTTCTTCTTCATCACATTTTTCAGATTGCACATTTAGAAGACTGACACTTTGTTCTAAACATAGCTTTCATGGCATAAAAGAGATAATTAGGGTAATTCAGGGAAGATAGCCCACAGAGATAAGTGAGACATGGAAGCTCTTCATGAGGAGTTTAAAAAACATCGTGGAAGGTCACTAAGTTGTCTAGTGCTTCTGTATGAATATCACAAATGGTTTTATTTGATTTGAAACATTAAACAATAGCAAATAAAAATCAGTGTCAAAACCGTACTATAAAGGGTTGGCTATATTTAATTATCTTTAAGCAGGAGTACACTCATTCTAAAATAGACAAAACAAATGAAAAACAAACTCTTTTGTACTCCTGATAGAAAATGTTTTGTTAAGTTATGTTATCAATAAATTTCTAGAATAAGTGCTAGCCTACTTCAGTTCTGTTAGACAGAATGACCACACCAGTAAGCAGCATTCCTCACCAAGTCCAGTGGCTTATGAGGAGGATGTTTACAGAGGCTCACCTGTGTCTGATGTATCTGGCACTTACAGCAGCATGGGCCCTCAATCAATTAACAGCCCATGAATAAAAGTATAAATGCATGAGGGTATTTTCATGGCAGATCACACAAAAAAATTATTAGAGATTTTTCTGCCGCCTGAAACTTTAAAATACTTGATTTAATTATATAGAAGCTCATAAAAATACAGAAATAACATTTAAAGGAATAAAAGAACCCAAAAGCATATTCTACCATAAAAGTGACTTGTCCAGAAGAAAAACGTTTATTCATTTTTGTTACATACAATTGTTTAGCACTAATGTGGCAAACATTGTGCTCAAGGTAACACTGAAGCAAAAATAATCCGTGTCCTCAGAGACCACAGTTTACATTTCAATTGCTGTCTTAATTTGAATTTCAAACTCTAATTTAAAAACAAAGTGTGCTAGAGATGAGAACTGAAAAACAAGAGATTGACACTAGCATTCAAATTTATTTTTGAGACAACTTTGAATAATTTTAAGATGAACTTATAACTTATTCTTTGATGAATTAAACCAATGTTTTTTCAGTACATACAAAATACCAAATATAAAAATGAACAGGCCACAAATTCTGCAAGGTCTGATAGGCTAAAAGGGAAGAAAGATGAGCAAAAAGATTAATGTGGCAATTTGACAAGGGTTGGCAGTATAGGATGAGAGCAAAGAGAAGAAGGAAGATAACTTTTATAGAAGAAAACCTCAGCAAAGTTGTCCCAGAGGAAAGGAAAATTGAGTTGAGCCTCGGAGGTTAAATAAAGTTCAGTATGTGAATAAATGGAGAAGGGAAGGTGATAAGCTACAACCAAAAGCATGTGGGAAGTGAGAAAGTGCAAAAGAAACAAGAAAACAACAGCAAAAATAACCTCAGTGGTTGTTGATGTTTTTTTAATTTGCTGATGACTTAGGTTTCTCTGAGCCGTTGGAACTGTGAAATCACTGTAGCAAGTTTAAATGAAGTATGAAATAACACTTTGAGGTTAGGCAGCTGGGGTTGCTTGGGAAGGAAATGCTATACTTTGAACTGCTGCTTGCGATGGTACCAAATGAAAACACAGACGTGAAAATGCAGCTGTTGTTTTCAATTAAAATAAGGCAAATACATGTTAATGTAAAATAATGTATGTTATATAAACTCTATTCTAAATTGGAACTAACAATCTAATAGACTAAGATTAGATTGATTCATGATGGTAGAAGCTGGATTTAAATAAATTCTTCACCTTTCTAAGCATCTAGGAAACAAGATGAATAGAGTTTACTTAGCAAAAAATGTAGCACGGAGCTGTTTTTACTGTGATAGACACTGTGGATTCCTTCCCAGTTTCTTTACAGAACCCTAATGTTGTTTATATGATTCAGGTAAACCTGGCTCAATCTCAGCTCCAGGAGAAGCCTCTGATCCATTCAAACCAACCTGAGCTTCATTTTCCTGGTAACTATTTTTGGATAGCCGCGTTACCTGAGTTAGCCATTATACTCCACTTACCCCTGATTGCCACTTGTGATGGTAAATTTTATAGGTCAATTTGACTGGATTAAGGAATACCTAGATAGCTCATAAACCATTACTTCTGGTTACGTCTGTGAGGGTGATTCCACAAGAAACTGACATTTGAATCAGTAGACAGAGTAAAGAAGATACATTCTCACCCAGTGAGAGCAGGCACTATCCAATAGGCTGAGGGTATGGATAGAAGAAAAGCTCAGAGGAAAGTTGAATTCTCTCCCTTCCTTTCCCTCTCACTCTCCCTTTCTCCTTCTCTCTCCCTTTCTCCTTTTCTCCCTGTCCCTCTCTCTCCTTCCCTCTCTCCAGTTCCCTATCTCTCTCTCATGGAGCTGGGGCACCCCTCTTCCTCTGCCCTTAGACATCAGAACTCCAGGTTCTCTGGTCTTTGGATTCTGGGACTTAGAGCAGTGGGCCCGTTGTGTTCTCAGGTTTTGGGCTTGAGAGTTACACCATTTGCTGTCCTGAGTCTGAGACCTTGGGACTTGGACTGAACCACACTACCAACTTCCCTAGTTCTCCAGCTTGCAGACAACTTAATATGGGACTTCTTAGCTTCTAAAATTACATGAGCAAACTCCCCTAAATCCCCTCTTTATCTATCTACTTATCTATCTATCTATCTATCGATCGATCTATGATCATGCACTTCCTCCCACCCATGGGCCAATCAGCATGCACCGCCTCTATTCTGAGCCTGTGAAAATCTCAGACTCAGCCCAACTCAGAGACTCATTGGGAGGACCTGCCTGAGAACACGAGCTACCTACTTCTGGTCTCCTCTCTGCTGAGTGCTGTTCTGTCACTCAGTAAAGCTCCTCTCCATGTTGCTCACCCACCAGTTGTCCACATGTCCTCAGCAACTGGTAGCAAAGTCAGTGTGATATCCTGAGTTGGAGTGGATTCTGGCACCAAACAAAAGACGCTAGTGGAAAAAGTGGTGGAATCAAAATAAAGTCTGAAGTTTATTTAATAATGTTGTATGATAATAGTGATGAACCATACTTATGTGAGATTAGGTGGAACTCGATAAGGGATACACAGCCTTTGTTCTCTCTTTATGAACTTTCTTTTTGTAAACCTAAAATTATTCTAAAATTAAAAAATGTAATTAAAAACAAAGCCTGAACTAATGATCCCAGAGTGACATCCAAGACCCATGTTAGATCTTACTCACTGGAATAGAGCAAAAGTCTTGAAAGAGTCTAGATGTGTCTGCCAAAAACTGGCATTCCTCCTCCTAGAAGGATTCTAATTTCTTACAAAACTGGGCACCTCTCGATAATCAAATTTAAATGTGCTTATTTTAATAGGAGCTTTTTAGATTAATTTAGCAAAGTCATGTAATGTTGCTTCAATCTAATTGCCTGCTTAGAATCCTTCACAACAAACCATGCATGCTCACAGCCCTTGTAATTATGGAATCTCTCTAGTTTTGTGGCAATTATTCAAGAACACGTCAAGCTTAGGTCCGGTCCATCTTTATCTGTTGACATCAACGGTTTAAGTTTCCCAGGTGGGATGTTTTTCGATCATTTCCAAAGGAAGCCTCTCCCTGGTGGTCTGGCTATACTTGGTGTCACATTAAATAATAATAATAATAATCACTTTTAATAAAATAAAAGAGAAAAATATTAATCCAGAAGTCTTCAGAGTGCAACGTTCATTGACAGGATGGTAACAGGTTTACAGGGCACATCACGACATGCAGCAGTTTCCTGAAAATTCTTCTTGGCCATTCTCCTACCATGGTGTCTCTCATTTGCGGCAGCTCTTAGCACACTGTATGTTCATGAGATGCCTACACTCACTTCCACACAAGGAGCCCATCCACTCTCTCAGGAAAAAGCCCTCACAACATTGACCTGGCATCCAAGCCCACTTACTGTCCCAACTTTTGGGAAATAGTCCCAAAACTCACTTCCAATGCTTTTCTCAGGAATATCAATCCTTCTAGAATTCTGGCTACCTCATTACATTTTCATTGATACTGACTGTAATTTGGGATCACCTTACAATGGCAAGTGTAATCTGTAGAAGGTGTTAATAGAAACTTTAATCTGTTGAAAAAGTTCACAGAAAATAATATTCGATTATCCTAAAGGTGACTTTCAACCAAAGCAATGGTGAACCAAGTGTAATTAGACTTAGCAAACAAAAATATACAATACCCAGTTAAATTGGAATTTTAGAAATACTGTTTTTATAGAATTAGACCATACTTGTACTAAAAAAAAAAATGACTATTTGCCTAAAACTCAAATTTAACTGGAAATCCTTATTTTATCTAGCAATCTAAGAGTAAATTGTGCTATCCAAAGAATGCCTTTATGTGTAGGGCAGTGCTAAGGCCACACTCCCTAAGGACCGAAATGATACTAAAAGACATCCTTTTTAAGAAGTCAAAAATAGATAGGTGACTTTTACATTTAACGATGGTATCTATGAGTCATGCTTTTTCTTTCTCTCATACTTTCTCCAATACCTTTCCATATGTGTAATTTACTTTTGATGTTTATGAAAGTCCTGTAGATAACCATTTCAAAGAATAATCAAATTACTTTTTGCTTTTCTCTGTAGCTAGGATAGATTCTCTGGGACAGAAAGAAGGATAGTACCTATCAATAGGCAATAAGAAAACAGCACAATCCAACTTTTGCTTTTTAAAAACAAAGTGATGTTATCCTAGAGCCTCCTGGGTGAACTATATATTCTGTAGAGAAGTGTTTTTCTGCATCCATAAAACAAAGTTATTCCTTAAAAAATTACTTGCCTAAGGTTTGCTGTGATAGAAAATGCCATTTTTATAATAGTATAAAAAATGACCATTGAAAAATAGGTCATCGTATCTGACTGCAGCAGACGACTGTTTGCTTTCTTTTGACTTCATAATTTGAGTTTTCTGTTTTTTTTTTTTTTTTCTTTATGAGAGTCTGAAATTAGTACTTGGTAATTAACATACATGTTAAAATTGCAAGTTTAGGCCAGGCGCGGTGGCTCATGCTTGTAATCCCAGCACTTTGGGAGGCCGAGGCGGGCGGATCACGAGGTCGGGAGATCGAGACCACGGTGAAACCCCGTCTCTACTAAAAATACAAAAAAATTAGCCGGGCGTGGTGGCGGGCGCCTGTAGTCCCAGCTACTCGGAGAGGCTGAGGCAGGAGAATGGCGTGAACCCGGGAGGCGGAGCTTGCAGTGAGCCGAGATTGCGCCACTGCACTCCAGCCTGGGAAAAAAAAAAAAAAAAAAAAAAAAAAAAAAATTGCAAGTTTAAACAAATGCCCCCATTTGACTTTAAATTATTTTTCTCTGACCTTTTTATATTATGTTATAGAGAAATGAATTATTCTTTGTTACATGTTAAGAAGCTCTATGTCTGATCATGACAATAAACAGAATCTTTACATTTCATTTTAAATGTACACAAATAAACACTAGGAAAAGATAAATATAAAATTATTCTCTAAAACAATTTTCATTGTATTTACCAGATTATACCTTTTCAGCTTGCTAATATTCTGAGACATTATGTCTAGTGGTATAAGTGTCCTGAATCATTAAGTTTTTATTCCACAAATTATTTCTCCAAACTTTGTTAAAATGCATCAAAATATAAAATTATATTTCTAACTGGTAACTGCATTATAACCCTTTTCATTTTATTTTCCACAAAGGTAGTACCCAACCCAAATTCCAAGGCACTTCAGTTCAGTGGGATCTGTTATCAATCTGCCTTCTCAGCTTTGACTTGAACCTCCACATTCATGTTTATAGTCATAAATAATATCTGCATAGAATCATCAAATTCTTAGTTCAAGCTTGCTCTTTCCATATGAATCACCAAGCAATCCTCACTACAACATTCCAAATCTGGGCAATCAAGTTCAAAGAATAAATAATAACATGATGACAAAATATAGAAACAATAATCATAAAAACAAAATTCCCCGTGATCTGTAAAAGTTTAGTTATTTAGGCTTTTCCATTCATGACTTCATTAGATACTCATAACAATCCTATAAAACAAATAGTTGGTGATCATTATTGTTATCTAATGCATGAAGACACAGGCTCAGGGTGGTTAATAGCTTGTGCTTGAGGCTATAACATTAGTGAGGGATGGGCAGAGCCTGGACCAGAGCTCATTAATTTTTGAACACCAGTCCATGTTCTCTCTGGTGTTTATAAGGAAAAAGAAATTCTCGAGCTACAAGGAAAAGCAAAGAAATCATTCTGAGGGTAGAGAGAAACCAGCTGAAACCATCTGGATAAAGAGCATGATGAGAAAATATTTGTCATACAACCTTTAAAAACGGAACCATGATATTCTGATTAGAACCTCAAGGTTAACCCTAAGTCTAAGAATACACACTTTAGACAGCAACAAGCTCTAACAGAAATACAGCCAGAGCCACCAACACAAAGATAAATTTTACATGGTCACAGAAGGGGAAGTATCCTTCCAGTGATGGCTCCTCCAAATTCCCCTATCCAAAAGAACTCTCGCTCTCGTCTAAATCCCTTAGTACATAGCATTCCTCTTAGGCCATGCTTCATGCTCTACTTCCATGGGCCTTTACTCTGGCTGCACATCTGAATCATGTGTTGAGCATTTTAAATAATACAGATTCTTGGTATCCACAGTATATCAGCTGAATCAGATTCTTGGAAAGTAGGGACAAGACATTCCTATTTTTAAAAATATTATCAGGTATCCCTGATGCACAGTTAGGTTTATTTATCTTTTATTTTTGTAAAATTTGGTGGGTACATAGTAGGTGTATCTATTTATGGCATACATGAGATGTTTTGATACAATGTGAAAGAAGCACATCATGGAGGATGGAGCATATCCAGCTCCTCAAGCATTTATCCTTTGAGTTACAAATAATTTAATTACACGCTTTATTTGAAAATGAACAATTAAGTTATTATTGACTACAGTCTTTAAAAACTAAGCTATAAATTTATAATCTGTTTATTGAATTCAAGCAATGTTTACTGAGCATCGACTATATATGAGAAATGGAAAGGAGGATCTGAAGAAGATACAGACTCTTTCTTCAAAGGCTGATGCTTGGTTGGGAAATAGAGAGCTATATATAAGTGCATTGTAAATGCAACTACTATTATAACTGTGCAATAGATATCGCCTATGAGAACTACTGTGGGTACTCTGTTGAATTACTGTTGGGCAGGGTCTATAATTACTCTATATTCCACACCACATTTAATACAGTGTTGTAGTACATGTTCACTAAATCCTGTGAGTTGGAATTATTAACAGCCATGTATTGTTCTTTTTAAACTCTGATTTTTAAAGATTAATTCTATGTATATAATATAGAAAGTTCTTTTTTATAAGAAGCAAAGCTGTTTCTCCACCTCTCTCCAACACTGATGCCTGCTGCTGCTGGCAGATTCTCCATTTTGTTAGAAGTCACATCTGTCACTTACCTACATGTTTGAAAACACCTGCTACTACTGCATTTCTTGAATTTTAGGTTTAGACATATCTGTTTGTTTCTGTACGCTATCCTCCTCTTAAGTAATTATATTTTCTCCTCCATCTTCAATATAATAACACACAATTATCTTTTTCGTTTGTTTGTTTTTGTTTTGTCTTGTTTGAAACCGAGTCTTGCTCTGTCACCCAGGCTGGAGTGCAGTGGCGTGATCTCGGCTCACTGCAACCTCTGCCTCCTGGGTTCACACCATTCTCCTGTCTCAGCCTCCCAAGTAGCTGGGACTATAGGCACCCGCCACCACGCCTGGCTAATTTTTTTGTATTTTTAGTAGAGACGGGGTTTCACCGTGTTAGCCAGGATGGTCTCGATCTCCTGACCTCGTGATCCACTCGCCTTGGCCTCCCAAAGTGCTGGGATTACAGGTGTGAACAATTACCTCTTAAATCAATATTCAGTCTTTGTATTATTATATACAAACATTATTCAAAATCAAGCCACTATTCTAAACTGATGTGCATTTTTAAATTATTTCTTTGGTGGTAACAATTGCCTCTTCTCATTCCATATATATATATATGTATACGTGTATGCGTATTTATATCTGTGTAGTTGTATGTCTGTCTGTGTATATATATACATATGATTACCTGATGTGTTTGGTTATAAAATTTAACCACAATAAAAGCGGTTATAGGCTTGAGCTGTTAGACTTGTAACTGAGTTAAGAGTTAATCATATACATATAATAACCAGGAGGCCAATGGGGCCAGAGCAGAGTTAGTAAGCAGGAAAGTAGAGGAGGCGTGGTTAGGAAGATCAGGCTTTACAGGAGGACTTTTAAATGACTTGGGCTTTTACTCTGAGTGCACCAGAGATCCAATAAATGCTTTGAGCACAGAAGTAGCCTGACTCTTAAGATAATTAATCAAGCTCTTGTTTGAAAAAAGAATGTTGGTTGGAGGGAGAGGGAAAATGTGGAAGCAAGTAAGATGCTAATGGTCCAGGTTAGGAAGTGGCTGCAGAGGTGGTGAGAAGCTGTCAAACTCTAGATTTATTTTGAAGGTAGAGCCAACAAAGTTTCTTTAAGATTTCTTTCCTTTTTAAAAATAACAGCTTTGTTGAGATATAAGTCATACACCATAAAGCTCACCCTTTTAAACTGTACCGTTTCATGACTTTTAGTATATTCACAAAATTATGCAGTGACCATCACTATCTAATTCCAGAACAACTTTATAAGATTAAAGGCTAGGTGCAGTGGCTCATGCCTGTAATATCAACACTTTGGGAGGCCCAGGTGGGAGGATTGCTTGAGGCCAGGAGTGTGAGACGAGCCTGGGCAACGCAGCCATGATGATGCCACTGCACTCTAGCCTGGGTAACATTGCAAGGCCCTGCCTCTTTAAAAAAAAAAAAAAAAGTCTTTAAGATTTAAAATGTTTTTCAAACTTTCAGACACGATTTTGACTCATTTTGTTTTTGAATAATTTAAACAGTAAACAAAAAAGAGTAAAAAAAATTTAAAAAATATTTTGTAAAAAAAAAGACGGAGGGAAAGAAATGTGTGGTTTGTTCCATTATCCCATGCGCCTAGGTTGAGATAAACTTAAGTGGAAATGGTTTAAGGACCAAAGTTATTATGTAGGAAATGACTATATCAGTGTCAATTCTGCTCAATTAATAGTTTGTATTCAGATGGCTGTGTTGAGCATAATTCAGGGAAACATTCAAAGTGCGTGTGACACAGTCATTGGATGGGAGAGAGGTGTCATACAGTCTGAATTTTCCACGCTTGGCCTAGAGATTTATCTGTAACAGAGAAGAAACTAATAGTGTGCCATAACAGAGAGCCACACTTACTGCCTCATGTACCATCTGGAAGTAAGATATCATGGTGTATAACTTTTAATGCTGTACAGTGTGAAGAGTATCACCATCTGTAATAGTTTTAAACTTGGACAAATTTCAGTGATCTGTTTATTTCAAATATATTTTCATCCTTTATCCAACCACTGACTGTGTTATAATAAACCAGCTATTAAATTTTTCTTAGTTTCAGTTTCTTACCTAACAAATTCCACCCCAAATCTGAGCTAATGTCTGGCGTGAGTTTGCAGGAGCTCAGGGTGCACCTGTCACACAGAGCATCAAGAAAATATCACCCCTGGCTGGGCGCGGTGGCTCACGCTTGTAATCCCAGCACTTTGGGAGGCCGAGGCGGGCGGATCACGAGGTCAGGAGATCGAGACCACGGTGAAACCCCGTCTCTACTAAAAATACAAAAAAATTAGCCGGGCGTGGTGGCGGGCTCCTGTAGTCCCAGCTACTCAGAGAGGCTGAGGCAGGAGAATGGCGTGAACCCGGGAGGTGGAGCTTGCAGTGAGCCGAGATGGCGCCACTGCACTCCAGCCTGGGTGACAGAGCGAGACTCCGTCTCAAAAAAAAAAGAAAATATCACCCAGTTGGTATAAATTTGTTGCAATGTTAATGGCACTGAAGAAAAAAAAAAAAAAAAAGACTTGGTAAAAATATCTTGAACTTTAAAATTCTCAGTATATTTAAGAAAGTAAATAGTGGAGTCCTCCTGGACATGTTATGTTAGTACAATGGCTCCTTATGAAATTATTAGTATTTGAAAAGCCATAATGAAAAATGCAGAAAGTATATCTGTGCTAACAAGGAATGGAACTATAATAAAGTCCTGTTAAATGAAGCCCAAATTGTATTCACAGAAATATGTATCTCAGAAGGAAAATATTATCACAATTAAACATTTATAGAAATTTCACCCCTTCACAAGTTGACCAGACGTCAAAATTTGATAAATAACAATTTAACTATTTTCTAAGATATTAAAAATGTAACTTGAAAGGAGATCACATAATTGTGATAATTCTAGTTCAGGAACAGCTAAGAAATTCAGCTACAGGAGTTTGTTTCATCTGAAACCAGTAAGACCTTTATGAAACCTAGATAATATTCATCAAACACTCTACATGACTACTGAGAACCAAAATTAGGTTAGACAGGACAAGGGGCTTAAGACAGCCATGACCATAAACATAATTTTAGATCGTTTTTGATGAGCAAATACTAGACTTATTTTCTACTACTGAATGAAACTTTTGGTGAAGGTTCTTGTGTCTCCATCTTTGCATATGTTGGAGAAGAAACTATATTTAATCATTTGTGACAGTTAATTATTAGTAGAACTACTTTTTCTGTACCCACCACTTATGTGTATAAAATTACCTCTTACAGGAACTAGACAAGAGAAGGACAAGAAAAGAAAGAGTAAGAAGGTGGGGGAGAAAAATAAAAGGAGACGAGGGGGAATAAAGTATTTAAGATTTAAATTTAAATGAGTAAAAAGAGGAAGAAACAATGATTTAAAAAAAAGAGAGTAAGAGTTAAGAGAAAGAAATGCCAAAAAGTGAGATGCTATGAGGAGATCCCACAATTATCCTCAAAATGTATTCAGTAGCTTTATTGATTATATGTTTTATTGAACGTATTGCCTAATGATAGAAGGATTTTCTGGGAATCATCACATGTGCAACACTATAGGATCACAAGATTTATCCCGACTTGAGTAACTGTGATAAAGGTGGAAAAACGGGATGTAAGGAATGAGGTCAGATAAATGCAGAAGTGACTCAAAAATTAAGTCAGTGCCTGAGGAGCTTCATAAGTATCTTTAATTATGTTGATGTAGGAGAAAGACTGGAAAGTAAAAAATAACGACAAAATCTTATCCATTTTGTTTTGGTCTGTCTGAAGAAATGTGATACTATGAGATAGATGAGTATCACCCTGGAGGCTTAAAAGATGGATCCCCCAAATTCTTTTGCTGCTAGTACATTCCAAGGCAAAAGAAAATCTTCAAGAAGTCCTCAGCTTCTTGTCTGTTGGGTAAACATAACGCCTCAGTAAAAATCCTCTAAGAGGATATGACAGCTGGATGATACAATTGATTGACATTCCGTAGTCACCCAGCAATTTCTCAAATGTCAAATATTATTTCATAGAAGTTAATCCCTAAAGAGCGATTATATTAACTGGTTGACTGTAGGGTGTGGTTCCTTGATGCTGTATTTTTCCATATAAATTGTTAAATTGGCTTTGTGGTTTCTGCATCAATCTATTGTTGCACTGATCAGGGAGCCTAATTTACTCTGGATACACTGACAAAAACAAATTTCAAAAATAAATCAGAAGAGTTGATGTATAATTATGGTGACCACAACAATAGATCACCATCCATGCAGACCCTGTGGTGGGCCAACCATTCTTCCTAAGGACATAGTAGCTCACTTCACTATAACCACACATCTAAGATTCATGCATCTTTCTTTAAATTTTACTCAAAGCTTCACCTAAAACTTTGGAGAAAGCTATTGCATCTCTAAGTAATAAAACACAAATATATTTTAGTTAGCTTTCATAAAGTACATATCTGAAAAACAGAAGATATGGAAAAGCTTTTCATTTGTCCTTATGCAATTATAATAAACTAAAAAAAAAAAAGCAAGCTGTTGGGAAATAATTTGCCTTTCTCCTTAACCTCTTTTAGTTTATGTGGCTTTAGAGAGGCCAATAAAATCACAATCTCTGCTTCTAAAAGGTTCCATCTGTTCCTGCTGCTGATTCCCTGTCTTGAAGGCTGAATCCTTTTGCTTCCCAATTATCCTCAGTATCCAACTGTGCTGATGGCAAAGAGAGTGGTAGAAGAGAGCATGTGGAACCAAGAAATGGTGATTAGGTTTTCATGAAAATATGCCCAGTAAGAAATAGAGAGAGAGGGAGATGCAGAAAATCTAGACAATATCACCAGAGCTTTGTAATTATCCCAAGCTTAATTTACATGTTTTGACATCCAGATAAACTTGATCCTGCATACTCTGCTTCTATCTTGCATATGACATTTGCATATATTAACCATGATAAATAAGAGGAGGGAAGGACCTAAAGTTTATTGAGCACTCCCTATGTGTCAGAAATTATATATCCATAATTAATTTTCCCCATAGGCATTTTTATTTTAAGGATGAGGGAGATATGCCTTAGAGATTCCAAGTCAAGTGGCCAAGGTTACACGACTAGTTAAGTGGCAGAATTGGGAATTAGACCAAAAGAACTGTCTGATTCTGTGGCCCATGCTGTTTCCACTATACCACCCTGACTCTACTAATGAGTAGTATTTTTCTGCACTGAAAAGCTCAAGGCTTTATAATGAGATACATATGAGCTTGGATCCCAGCATTGCCATTTTCTAAGTGCAATTTTGGGCTAGTTACCTTTCTGAAATTTTTTTCCTCTTTTGTAAAATTTATGTAATAATAATAATGCCTATAATATAGATATATTGTGATGATTATTGATATATTTAGAGAAGTTATCATATTAGCATGTTATTAATAATAAAAGCCATTAGTTCAGAAATATTATAAAAATAACCTATAGTAGAATTAGGCTAGAACATTATAAGGAGTCCCACAACACTGAAACTCTTAATGTTAAATTTTATTATTGTATTTGTCCTTTCTCACACTGCTCATAAAGACATACCTGAGACCAGGTAATTTATAAAGGAAAGAGGTTTAATTGACTTACAGTTCGGCATGGCTGGGGAGGCCTCAGGAAACTTTCAATCATGGCAGAAAGGGCAGCAAACACATCCTTCTTCATCTGGCGGCAAAAGAGAGAAGTGCTGAGAAAAGGAGGAAAAGCCCCTTATAAAACCATCAGATCTCATGAGAACTCACTCACTATCACGAGAACAGCACGAGGGTAACTGCCCCCATGATTCAATTACCTCCCACTGGGTCCCTCCCACACCACATGGGGATTATGGGAACTATAATCTAGGATGCGATTTGGTTGGGGACAAAGTCAAACCATATCAATGATCAGCACAAAAAGGCTGAGATCAGATTGTACCGAGGATACCTTTGGAGAGAAAACATTTCTGTGGGCCAACAACTGGATGCTAGACTTCTTTCTCAATATATTTATTTATGGATGGTGCAGCCCCACATTGGAAATAACAAAATATTTCCTACCAGCAAGTAACAAAGAATAGCAAGAGGACAACAAAATCAACCCATTTTTCCAAATCCATCCCCCAATGTTGTTTTTTCCTGAAGTCCAAGTTATATATAAAAATGGTGTTTCTTTTTGGAACTAGAGGACGTCTTACCTTGCCTTTCAAATTAAAATCAATATACTTTAAACATGTATGTTGTATAGAATAATTGGCATCCCCAGTTCTAGCCCTGGACTGTATTCGCTATATCTTCCATAGCCCATTGAGCTATTTAATTACAATTTAATCATAATTATTTGCTTGAATATCCTTTCTCCACCACCAATCTCCTCAACGACAGACATTATATAGTATTTACATTTGGCTTTGTGCATGAAAGGTGTTCAAAAGTGTTCATTAAATAAGTACCTGAATGAGCAGTTGCTGGACTCACATATTGCATGCCTACAGATGAAGAAAGAAAGTAGTATAAAAACTCTGAGATTAAAACTATTAAATCAATACAAAATAGAGGACATCATATTAACGCAAGTCACGCTTTAAGTAGAAAACATTTCTTTAAGCCAGGGAGAGCAATATCAGATCTCAATCTTAATAGAAGGAGAAAAATTTAACTACATGTTCATGTCCTAGTCATGGTGGGTGTGTGTGTGTATGTGTGTGTGTGTGTAATATGGTGATCTGATATAGAATGGTCAATAGATCACAGAATGAGACAACCAGAACAGAATGGAAACTATCCAAGGATGTGGACTATTGGGCAAAGATCAGCCTATGTCTAGGAGGCACACACTAGAGATCAACAGATTTGAATCAATCAGCTATACCCCCTTGCCAGGATTTCACATCCATCTAGCAAGCCTCCATCTAGATTTTATTTATGAAGACAATGTCTATGTGCCTTACAGGCAACCCAGGTACCTCTTGATTTTTTGGTTTTTTTTTTTGAATTTGGCTCTTGTTGCCCAGGCTGGAGTGCAAAGGTGCGATCTCGGCTCACTGCAACCTCCGCCTCCTGGGTTCAAGTGATTCTCCTGCCTCAGCCTCCCAAGTAGCTGAGATTGCAGGCACCTGCCACCACGCCCAGCTAATTTTGGTATTTTAGTAGAGATGGGGTTTCACCACATTGGTCAGTCTCCTCTTGAATTCCTCACCTCAGGTGATCCACCTGCCTCGGCCTCCCAAAGTGCTGGGGTTACAGGCATAAGCCACTGCTCCCGGCCACATCTTATTGTTATTTATCAGTTTTCTGTGGGATTGTTTAATGTTGATCAGTCTCCCTGGATCTAATAAACTCTGAGGCTTTAACAGAATTTACTTCTTAGAGCCTTACACTGAGAAGAAAACCTAAGGTCATGGAAAAGACAACAAGGTGGTGCTATTTTGGGAATCTTCCAGGTCAATAAATAGTTAGATAACTTTTCCATGGTAATATTCCTGTGTTTTCTGCATGCAGAAATAAGAACTCCCATATAAAAGGCAGAAGGAATAATAGAGATAGGACTTTCATATTTCTTTTTTTTTTTTTTTTTGAGATGGAGTCTTGCTCTGTCGCCCAGGCTGGAGTGCAGCGGCGCCATCTCGGCTCACTGCAAGCTCCGCCTCCCGGGTTCACGCCATTCTCCTGCCTCAGCCTCTCCGAGTAGCTGGGACTACAGGCGCCCGCCACCACGCCCGGCTAATTTTTTGTATTTTTAGTAGAGACGGGGTTTCACCGTGGTCTCGATCTCCTGACCTCGTGATCCGCCCGCCTCGGCCTCCCAAAGTGCTGGGACTACAAGCGTGAGCCACCGCGCCCGGCCAGGACTTTCATATTTCTAATGTTGAAGAGCCACAACTAGGGTAACTATAACTATAAATACCGCACTCCAACAAAAGCAGCATGGACTTTGAATTCAGCTCTCATCTTTAATACTTACTAGCTGTGTAACTTTGGACAGGTTACTTAAAAGTTACTTAAACTCTGAGTCTCCTGAGGTGTAAATTAGCGATGTTACCACATGTTAGTACCAGATAGTGTAAGATGCTGGCAAGATCTGGATGTGAAGGAAATAAGAATGCTTTCTGAAACATAAACTCAAAGATTAACATAGAAGATATCTAACAAATTGCAAAAAGTAAAACTAAAGAGACAAAATGGTTCCAGTGTTGTTATAGTTGACTGAATATTTGACCTATCTATAGAAATAATGTATCAACTAGAAAAGGGAGTAGAGAGTATCAAAAAAATCACAAACGGCAACAGTTGGAAATGTCCATCTATCAGCAGACAATTCCATCCCTATTGTGAAATAAAAGGGAGGCATTAAGTCATCTTAAAATAAAACCATGAGGTTATATGAACTCTTCTTATTTTGTCAGATTCTTACCAATCAACTGAAAACTTGGCATCTCAAATTCTACCTGAGAAACAGCTGCTCATTAAAAACTATCTCCTGACCCTCTATTATTTTAATGGTGTTGAGTATTACTGTTTCTGCAATATATTTTTTTCTCATCATCAGTCAAATAGTTAATGCATATCTGATAAGTATCCATTACATGCCTGGAAATGCATGACAGATATTAGAAAAAAAGCAGCAAACAAAACACAAACATTTCAGGCCCCACAAAGCAAACTAGAGAATTTCACTGCATATTGACCAGTTTTCCTTTCCTTTTTAAACATATTTTTCATGAGCTCATCTAATGTATGCTGACATTGCGTTATGTCTACTTCTAATGTCTCACCAAATTAGGTTACTAAAGCTGGAAAACATGTCCAGATTCCTAACTGAGGTAAATTCATTTAAAAGCAAAATGCTTTTATTTGACTTTTCATGGGAAAATTTAAGATTTTATGTGAGTGTTAAAAATCTCAACATCACAGCAGCCAGTAAGGTATCTAATTTGTTTCCTAAGATTCTTACATGAATTTGTGAAGGTCAAAGATAAATTATTTGATACCTTGAGTATAGTGCCAAGTGCCTGGTAGATGCTCAATAACTAATAACAATAGTAATATCAAGAAGAAGAGTTAAAAAATAGCACTAACAGGTACCAACTCAAATCCCATTCAATAGTAACAGGTGAAGTTGTGTTATGTGTGTTTTTGTTTGTTTTTTGTTCGTACAGATGCATTAACTGAAACACAGAGAAGTAAGTAATTTTCCCAATGCCAGACTGTTAGCAACTTAGCAGGGTTAGTAAGCAAAGTAAAGCTCGAATTCAAGCAGTCTCACTACAGTCTTGTGTTTTTAACACACCATGTAATTATGGCTTTTTATATACTATAGCATTATTGTTTTTCTTATTATGTGGTTATTATTGTTATTATTCCTAATAATAGCATTTAGAGTTTCTTAATCTGTAAATTAAATGAATTTAATTGGCTGCTTTGGCTATGATTGAAAAATTGATTAATTCAGCATAGTTTCAGAAATTGGAGTTATAACTCGTATTAGGCTCACACCAAACAAGATCATGAAATAATGTACAAAATAACTGATTAATGTACTTTTCCCAAAGCAATAGTTTCTACTAAATGGGAAGGCTAAATATTTAAATGCAATGCAATACCCGTAACATTTCTCTAAAACTTTCTGCCCGGGCACGGTGGCTCATGCCTGTAATGACGGCATTTTGGGAGGCCGAGGCAGGCAGATCACGAGGCCAGGAGTTCGAGACCAGCCTGGCCAGCATGGTGAAACCCTGTCTCTACTAAAAATACAAAAAATTAGCCAGGCATGGTGGTGAGCGCCTGTAATCCCAGCTACTTGGGAGGCTGTGGCAGGAGAATTGCTTGAACCCAGGAGGCAGAGGTTGCAGTGAGCCAAGATTGCACCACTGCACTCCAGCCTGGGCGACAGAGTGAGACTCCATCTCAAAAAAAATAAATAAATAAATAATAAATTCCTATAAATGTGAAAAGTAAACAAAATTAATTTGGAAGGATAAGCATGCAAGTACAGCCAGAAATATTCTTAACAATGAATAAGGAAGGAAGATACACTCTTTTAGATATAAAAAATATTTCAAAGATAAATAAAACAAGATTATAGAGGTAAGTTAGAATAAATCTATATTACGTGCTATAGTTTAAAGTCATGTAGACATTTAACATATATTTAATCTGTGAATATAAGACAGTGTTGATATTAAAATAAATATAAAACAATAAATTATTAAGTGGTTCTGAAATAAGTAGCCATTTCTACAAAAATTGAAAAAATGAATTCTGTATTCCTGTATGAATTCATAAAAATAATATCAAATGTATCAAATACTTGCATATAAAATACAAAACAATATTACTCATAAAATATAGGTGAGCATCATACATTTGGTGACAGAGACAACCTTTCTACGAATGATATACAGAAAAACTATATAGAAGAAATATAGATACCACATCATTTTGAAATGGTTGTACCTCAAAAATGCCACAATTAGAGTGACAACTAAGGAAAGTAATTTGAATTTACATAAACAGAAGATTAATATCTTTAATTTTAAATAGCTGTTAATTAAAAAAAATACTAATAGAAAAATAAGTAAAAGATATCAACAAATAAAATGAAAAAATAGACTTAGAGTCAATAGAGGCAATGCAGTCACCAAGGCAGTAGAAGGAGGAATCAAGAGCTGGGACCAGCTCTCACCTTAGGACGACTCCTAGGGAAGCATGAGTGAAGTGCAGGTGGGGCAGCCCACTCTTGCCACGGGCCTCTGGGATCTTAGCTACAAAAGATCCCAGGACCCCAGTAGGCATTTGAATTGGCAGGGGGATCTGCCCCTAGAGTAGGCAGAAACAGAGCTTCAGCCTGCCCAGAGGCCAGGGAATTTTGTGAGCAGGGCAGCTGCAGCAGAACGCAGCCATAGAGGCCCATCCCTCAAGTCTCTCCATTTCCTTTAAGTAGCTCTAAGCTGACCACCGGGGCCAAGAGAGAACAAGGTCATCTTTACCACCCAGTACTGGGGCACATTTGTTCAGCAGGCCCCCCTGCCTGCCACCCTTCCCAAGTTCCCTGCCTGGCTGCTCCCACAGGAGCATGTGCACAGTGCAGCCTCTGCTGCCCAGCCTGGGTGCTTTGCCCAGGGCTCCACTTAAATGCTTTCCCAGCAGCATGGGAGCACTTCAAATCCTGCAGCCCAGCCAGTTCCTGACCCTGAGGGCCTGCAGGATAGAGCCAGAAGCCTGGTCGCAGCACCCTAAGGTTGTAGTACACAACTCAGCAGTGCTGAGCCGAGATCTGTGGCCAGCACTAGAATAGGGGAAGACACCCCACCCCATTCTCCGAACACTGAGAGGGGTGAGAAGCATGGGCTCATGGGCTCTCCCTTTGCAGAGCCAATCCAGAAAGGATGTGGCCTGTCTGCCAGCTGCAGCCTCTGCCCAAGGAAGCTTTACAACCAGAAACACCAAAGGAAATGCAGGTGCAGCACCAGCGATCAGAGGGGCCCCCCTAAGGCCTTGGAGTTGACCTGGTAATGGGGTTATCTGTTTCCCATCACTCATCACAGAGAACTACTGCAAAGGTGCTGAAACAAAGAAAAAAAAAGAGACCTGTGACTGTGTAAGCACCTATCTGCTGGCCATTACTTTTAAGTGCCATCTACTGAATAGCAGCCCAAATTACAACATCAAAAATATTCTGCTAGTATACATCGCCTGTGAAACCCAGGGCAAGAATCAAGTCACAAAAAATCCCACACAGAACCCTGGACCACTGAACGCAAGCAGAAACGAAGCCAAAGCCAATTGACTATAATCAACCTATACCACAGTTAAACTATCAAGGGAGATAAAGAATATAAAAACAAAAGCCCCATTCAAATGGCAGCAAATACAAAGAGGCAAAGGAACACCAGCCCTCTCAGATGGGAAAGAATCAGCACAAGAACGCTGGCAATTCAAAAAGTCAGATGGTCTCCTTACCTTCAAATGAACACATTAGCTTCCCAGCGATAGTGCTTAGCCACATTGAAATGATTGAAACGACAGACACAAAATTCAGAATCTGGGTGGCAAGGAAGTTCATCAAGATTCAGAAAAAGCTGAAACCCAATTCCAGAAATGCAAGGAATCCAGTCAAATGATCCAAGAGTTGAAAGATAAAATAGTCAATATTAGAAAAACCCAAACTGAAGTTCTGGAATTGAAAATTCGCTACAAAAATTTCAAAATACCGTTGGAAGCATTCATAGCAGAAGTCGGCAAGCTGAGGAAGAATCTCAGAGCTCAAAGACTGGTTCTTTAAATCAACTCAGTCAGACGAAAATAAAGAATTTTTTAAATGAATAAAATGCCCAAGAATTATGGAATTATGTAAAGAGATCAAACCTAAAACTCACTGGCATTCCAGAGAGTGAAAGAGAGAGAGCAAATAGCATAGACAACATATTTGAAGATATAGTCCACAAAAATTTCTCCAATCTCACTAGAGAGGTTGGCATGCAAATTCAATAAATACAGAGAACCCCTGTGAAATACTATACAAGAGGACCATCACCAAGGCACATAGTTAACAAATTCACCAAAGTAAATGCAAAAGAAAAAATCTTAAAGAAAGCTAGAGAGAAGGGTCAGGTTTCGTACAAATGGATCCTTTCCAGGCTAGCAATGGACCTCTCAGCAGAAACCTTAGAAGCCAAAAGAGATTAGGGACCTATATTCAGCATCCTTAAAGAAAAGAAATTCCAACCAAGAATTTTGTAACCCACCAAACTAAGCTTTATAACTGAAAGAGAAAGAAAATTCTTTGTAGACAAGCAAACATAGGGAATTCATTACAATGAAACCAATCTTACAAGAGGTTCTTAAGGGAATGCTAAACATATAAACAAAAGAATAAGACTTGCTACCACAAAAGCACACTTAAGTACACAGCTCACAGACACTATAAAACAACTACACAACCAAGTCTAGCAAACATTCAGCTAACATGATGACAGGATCAAAATCTCACATATCAATACTAACTTTGAATTCAAATAGTCTCAATGCAACACGTAAAAGGCATAGAGTGTCAAGTTGGATAAAAAAGTATACCCAACTGTCTGTTGTCCTCAAGAGACCCATTTCTATGTAAAGACACTCCAGAGGTTCTAAGTAAAGGCCTATCATGTAAATGGAAAAAAAAAAAAACAGTTTCATTATTCTTATAGCAGATAAAACAGACTTTAAAATAATGACAATCAAGAAGAACAAAGAGGGGCATTACATAATTATAAAGGGTTCAATTCTACAAGACGACTGAAGACATGCACCCAATGCTAGAACACTAAGATTCGTTAAACACATTTTTCTTGACCTATGAAAAGACTTAGACAGCCACACAATAATAGTGGGAGACTTTGACACCTCACTAACAGCATTAGACAGACCATAAAGATAGGAAATTAACAAAGAAATTATGGACTTAAACTTGACACTCAATAAATTGGACCTAATAGACATTGACAGAACCTTCACCCAACCTCCACAGAATATACATTCTTCTCGTCCACACATAGAACATATTCTAAGATTGATCACATGCTCATCCATAAAGCAAGTCTCAATAAATTTAAGAAATGGAAATCGTATCACGCAGACTCTCCAAAAACAGTACCATGAAAATAGAATTTGACACAAAGAAGATCTCTCAGAACCACACAATTACATGGAAACTAAACAACTTACTACTAAATGACCTTTGGGTGAGCAAGAAAGGCAGAAACCAAAAAATTCTTTGAAATTAATGAAAATAGAGACATAACATACCAAATCTTTGGAATGCAGCTAAACAATGCTAAGAGGAATTTTAAATCACTAAATGCCTACATCAAACAGTTTAAAAGATCTCAGATTAACAATCTAACATTGCACCTAGAAATAGAAAGAAAGAGCCAACAAGCCACAAATCTAGCAGAAGAAAAGGAATAACTATAATCAGAGAATAATCAAATGAAATTGAGACTCAAAAATCTGTAGAAAAGATAAATGAAACAAAAAGTTGGTTTTTCAAAAAAATAAATAAAATTTACAAACTACTAGCCTAATTAACAAAGAAAAAAAGAAACAAATAAGCACAATCAATGACAAAGATGGCATTACAACTAATCCCACAGAAACATAAAAGATCCTCAGAAACTATTATGAACACCTTTATGCCCACAAATTAGAAAATCTACAGAAATGGATAAACTCCTAGAGACACACAACTTCCCAAGACTGAACAAGAAAGAAAGTGAAAAACTGAATAGATGAATAATGAATTTTAAAATTGTATCAGTAATAACCTACTAACAAATAAAAGCTCTGGACTAAATGAACTCAAAGCTGAATTCTACCAGACATCCAAAAACGAACTGCTACCAAGCCAACTAGAGCTATTCCAAAAATTGAGGAGAGACACCTCCCTAATGTTTCACAAAGCCAGCATCATCCTGATACCAAAATCTGGCAGAGACATAGTGAAAAAGAAAACTGCAGGCTAATTTCCCTGATGAATATAGGTGCAAAAACCCTCAACAAAATGCTAGGAAACCATACCCAGTAATGCATCAAAAAGTTAATTTAACACAATCAAGTAGGCTTTATTCCTAGGAAGCAAGGTTGGTTCAACATATGTGATATGGTTTGGAAGTGTCCCACCCACATCTTATCTTGAGTTGTAGTTCCCATTATTCCCATGTCATGGGAGGTGTTCCAGGAAGTCACGGACCCCAAACAGAGGGACCTGCTGAAGCCATGACAGAAGAACATAAATTGTGAAGATTTCATGGACATTTATCACTTCCCCAATCAATACTCATAATTTCCTATGCCTGTCTTTAATCTCTTAATCCCATCATCTTCATAAACTGAGGATGTATGTCACCTCAGGACCCTGCAATGATCGCATTAACTGCACAAATTGTTCATAAAGCATGTGTGTTTGAACAATATGAAATCTGGGCACCTTAAGAATGGGATGACAGTGATTTTCAGGGAACAAGGGAGATAACCTTGAAGTCTGGCTGCCTGTGGGCCGGGCAGGACAGAGCCATATTTCTCTTATTACTGAAAACAGGTAAGAGAAATATTGCTGAATTCTTTCCCCAGTAAGGAATATTAATAATTAACAGCCCTGGGGAAAGAATGCATTCCCGGGGGGGGCCTTTAAAATGGCTGCTCTGGGGGTGTCTGCCTTATGCAGTTGCAGATAAGGGATGAAACAACCCCAGTCTCCTGCAGCGCCCCCAGGCTTGCTAGGATTAGGAAATTCCAGCCTGGTGAATTCTAGTCAGACCGGTTCTATGCTCTTGAACCCTGTTAAGATGTTTATCAATGACAATGCATGAGAGTGCACGCATGCACATGGAAGTTCATTAGTGATTCTAGTTTTGCCTGACCTTGTGATCTCACCCAGACCTTCTGCCTTGTGATCTTTTGTTGCCCTTGAAGCATGTGATCCCTGTGACCCACACCCTATTCGTACACTCCCTCCCCTTTGAAAATTGCTAATAAAAACTTGCTGGTTTTGCAGTTCAGGGGGTATCACAGAAGCTGCTGACATGTGATGTCTCCCCTGCACACCCAGCTTTAAAATTTCTCTCTTTTGTATTCTTTTTTATTTCTCAGACCGGCCGACACTTAGGGAAAATAGAAAAGAACTGTATTGAATATTGGGGACTGGTTTCCCCCAATAGAGGGATCTGATGAGAAGTCATTGAATCATGGGGAAAGATCTTTCCCATGCTGTTCTCATGATAGTAAATAAATCTCATGAGATCTGATGGCTTTATAAAGGGGAGTTCCCATGTACACTCTCTTGCCTGCTGCCATATAAGATGTGACTTTGCTCCTCATTCCCCTTCCACCATGGTTTTGAGGCCTCCTCAGCAATGTGGAACTGTGAGTCAATTACACCTCTTTTCTTTATAAATTACCCAGTCTTGGATATGTCTTTATTAGCAGTCAGGGAACAGACTAATACAATAAATTGGTACCAGTAGAGTGGGATGCTGCTGTAAAGATACCCAAAAATGTGGACACAACTTTGGAATTGGGCAACAGGCAGAGGTTAGAACAGTTTGGAGGGCTCAGAAGAAGATAGAAAAATGTGGGAAAGTTTGGAACTTTCTAGAGACTTGTTGAATGGCTTTGATCAAAATGCTGATAGTGATATGGACAATAAAGTCCAGGCTGAGGTGGTCTCAGATCAAGATTAGGAACTTGCTGGGAATGGGAGTAAAGGTCACTCTTGCTATGCAAAGAGACTGGCGGCCTTTTGCCCCTACACTAGAGATCTGTGGAAATTTGAACTTGAAAGAGATGATTTAGGGTTTCTGGCAGAAGAAATTTCTAATAGGTAAAGTGTTCAAGAAGAAGCGGAACATAAAAATTTGAAAAATTTGCAGCCTGACAATGCAGTAGAAAAATAAAAATTAGAAAAAAAAACATTTTATTGGGAGAAATTCAAGGCTGCTACAGAAATTTGCATAGGAGCCAAATGCTAATCGCCAAGACAATGGGAAAAATGTCTCCAGGCCATGTTAGAGACTTTCCTGGCAGCCCCCCCCATCACAGGCCCAGAGGTCTAGGAGGAAAGAATGATTTCCTGGGCCCCACTGCTGTGTATAGCCTCAGGACCTGGTGCCCTGTGTCCCAGCCACTCCATCTATGGCTAAAAGAGGCCAAGGTACAGCTCAGGACATGGCTTCAGAGGATGCAAGCCCCAAACCTTGGCAGCTTCCATGTGGTGTTGAGCCTGCAGGTGCACAGAAGTCAAGAATTGAGGTTTGGGAACTTCTGCCTAGATTTCAGAGATTGTATGGAAATGGCTGGATGTCCAGACAGAGGTGTGCTTCAAAAGCAGAGCCCTCATTGAGAACCTCTGCTAGGGCAGTATGGAAGGGAAATGTGGGGTGGGAGCCTCCACATAGACTCCCTACTGGGGCACTGCCTAGTGGAGCTGTGAGAAGAGGGCCATTGTCCTCCAGACCCCAGAATGGTAGATCCACTGACAGCTTGCACTGTGTGCCTGGAAAAGCCACAGACACTCAATGCCAGCCCATGAAAGCAGCCAGGAGGGAGCTGTACCCTGCAAAGCCACAGGGGCAGAGTTGCCCAAGGTCATGGGAGCCCACCTCTTGCATCAGTGTGCCCTGGATGTGAGACATGGAGTCAAAGGAGATCATTTTGGAGCTTTAAGATTTGACTGCCCCGCTGGATTGCAGACTTGCATGAGGACTGTAGCCCCTTCATTTTGGCCAATTTATCTCATTTGGAGCAGGTGTATTTACCCAATGCCTGTATCTCCAGTGTATCCAGGAAGTAACTAACTTGCTTTTGATTTTACAGACTCATAGGCAGAAAGGACTTGCCTTATTTCAGATGAGACTTTAGACTGTAAACTTTTGAGTTAATGCTAAATGAGTTAACACTTTGGGAGACTGTTGGGAAGGCATGATTGGTTTTGAAATGTGAGGACATGAAATTTGGAAGGGGCTGTGGGCTAAATGATATGGTTTGGCTGTGTCCTTACCCAAATCTCATCTTGAATTTTAGCTCCCATAATTCCCATGAAAGCTTGCAGTTCCAATGTGGCCTTTGTTGCCGACTGGGGACAGCCTTGTTGTTGACTGAGGACAAAGTCCACAGTCCAAAGTCTTACCCGAGACAAGGCAAGTCCCATCTGCCTATGAGCCTGTAAAATTAAAAGCAAGTTAGTTACTTCCTAGATAAAATGGGGGTATAGGAATTGGGTAAATACATCCATTCCAAATGAGAGGGACCCAGTGGGAGGTAACTGAATCATGGTGGTAGGTCTTTCCCATGCTGTTCTTGTGATAGTGAATAAGTCTCATGAGATCTGATGGTTTTATAAAGGTGAGTTTCCCTGCACATGCTCTCTTGCCTGCCACTATGTAAGATGTGACTTTGCTCTTCATTCTCCTTCTGCCATGATTGTGAGGCTTCCCCATCCATGTGGAACTGTGAGTCAATTAAACCTCTGTCCTTTATAAATTACCCAGTCTCAGGTATGTCTTTATTAGCAGTGTGAGAACAGACTAATACAATAAGCAAATTGATAAATGTAATTCATCACATGAACAGAATTAAAAACAAAAACTATATGATCATCTAAATAGATCAGAAAAGCTTTTGACAAAATCCAGCATCCCTTCATAATAAAAGCCCTTAAAAAATTAGGCATCAAAGGAACTTGCCTCAAAATAGAGCTGTGTATGTCAAGCCCACAGCCAACATTATTCTGAATGGCTAAAAACAGGAACAATTCCCCTTGAGAACTGGAACAAGACAAGTATGCCCACTCTTAGCACCCCTATTCAATATAGTACTGTAAGTCCAAGCCAGAACAATCAGGCAAGAGAAAGAAATAAATGACATTTAAATAAGACAAGGAGAAGTCAAACTATCTCTCTTGACTAATAATATAATCCTATACCTAGCAAGTCCTGAAAACTCCATCAAACAGTTCTTAGAGCTGATAAGCAACTTCAATAAAGTCTTAGGATACAAAATCAATGTACAAAAATCAATAGCATTTATGTACATCAATAAGGTTCTAGTTGAGCGCAAAATCAAGAAGACAATTCCATTTACAATGGCCACACACAAAAAAGTGAAATATCTAGGAATACATCTAACCAAGGAGGTGAAAGATCTCTGCAAGAACTAAAAAAAGATTGCTGAAAGAAATTAGAGATGACACAAATAAGTGGAAAAACATTCTATGTTCATGGATTAGAAAAATCAATATTATTAAAATGACCATACTGCCCAAAGCAATCTACAAATTCAATGTTATTCCTACCAAAGTACAAATGTCATTTTTCACAGAACTATATAAATTACTACTCTAAAATCTACATGGAACCAAAAAGGAGCCCAGATAGTCAAAGCATCCTAAGCAAAAAGAACAATCCACAGGCATCACAATTTCTGACTTCAAACTATACCACAAGGCTACAGTAACTAAAATAGCATGGTACTGGTACAAAAGTAGATACATAAACCAATGGAATACATTGGAGAACTCAGAAATAAAGCCTCACATCTACAAGCAATTATAACACTTATAGTCTGATCTTCAGCAAACTCAACAAAAATTATCAATGGGGAAAAGACTCCCTATTCAATAAATGGTGCTGGTGACACTGGCTATCCATATGTGAAACAATGAAACTAGACTCCTACCTATCATCATATACAAAAATTAACTGAAGGTGTATTAAAGACTTCAAGGTAGACCTCAAAATACAAAAATCCTAGAAGAAAATCTATGATATATCCTTCTTGATATCAGACTTGACAAAGAATTTATGGCTGAGTCCTCATAAGTAATCTCAATACAAACAAGAATTATTATTTAACCCAGCAATTCCATTACTGGGTATATATTTAATATCTAAAAGTAAATAAATTATTCTGCCAGAAGGACACACGCACCTGCATGGTCATTGCAGCAATGTTCCCAAGAACAAAAACATGGAATCAACCAAGGTGCCCATCAATGGTGGATTGGATAAAGAAAGTGTAGTACATATATACCATGCAATACTATTTAGTTATAAAAAAAAATCATGTCCTCTGCAGCATTTTGGTTGCAGTTGGAGCCCATTATCCTAAGGAAAGTAATGCAGAAACAGAAAACCAAATGCTGCATGTTCTCACTTACAAGCGGGAGCTAAACATTGGGTACACGTAGACACAAAGATGGGAACAACAGACACTTGGGACTACTAGAAGGGGAGAGAGGAAGGGGAGAAAGGGCTGAAAAACTACCTCTGGGTACTATGCTCATTATTCACATGAAGGGTTTAGTCACATTCCAAACCTCAGCATCATAAAATATACCTTTGTAACAAACCTGCATATGACCCCCTGATTCAATAGTAAAAGTTCAAAAAGAAAAAAAAGGATAAAACATAAAAATATAGTCATTACAACTATGAAATCTATTTTATCTAAGAAATCAAAGCAACTGGAAAAACATATCATTTTGTGCATATTATAATTCATGAAATATTCGATAATTGTGTACTTCTACAACCAACCATGATGCAGTAGATTGTGGATGACAAATTATTTGGCCAAGAACAAAGAAAATATTGGACAACACACACACACAAAATATCTATTTGAAGTCACTGGAGAGCTGATGAGGCAACCCATACTTAAGCAAGCAAGATCTAGGAAGAAAAAGAATAGCATAGAAGTTAACTGATTCTGCAAGTTGCTTTTTCCATCTGTATTTTGGAAGGTTGTTGATTTAGGGAAAGAACTGAGAAATATTATTGATGTCTATGTCTATGAGGTAGAAAGGAGAGCACAACTTTTGAAAATCTCAAGAGGATCAAGATGATAAAAGTGACATTTGAGGTTGCCTATGCAGTCAGATTGAGGGGGCAAATCATAGAAATGAGGGAGACACAGAGAAGAGAGTTAAACACTGTGTTTTTCAGCCTTATAGAATTTGCTAAATTCTTAAGTTGAGCAGAACGAAAAAACAATGGGACCGTCAGCAGAAAGCTGCTAAATATTAAAACATATTTTTAAGTGGTATGGTTTTGAGAATACAAAAAAATTACAGTTAGAACCCAACAAAAGGTGTCTCTAGTAGACCTCCTAGGTCTCAGCTAAGTCCTATGGAAAGCTTCATTCCTAGTAGACAAGATTAAACTGATGTACACTAAACCTTACTAAAAAACTGAAACCCTGTTTCAAGGCAGCTTCATTCTTGGTTGCATTAAGGTGATCTATTTGTTTTCAAGCTGCCTACCTGGAGATAGGGTAAACACTTTATGAAAAAGATATCATCCAGAGTCTCTCAATTTTTATTAAAATGTCCAGAATTTAAATAAAACAAACCAATACCCACAGTTGATTCATTTGAAATGATCAGATGCTGACTTCAGAATAATGGTGATTAATAAGTCTGATAAATAGATAAAAAGTGAAGAATTTTATTAGAAAACTATAATTTATTTTTTAAATAATCAGAAATTCTAAAACTATAAAAGAAATGTGATAATTGATATTAGGAACCCAATAGGTAGACAACACAGATGGGGCTTAACAGAAATCAAGATAAGTGAAGTAAAAAAAAAGATTAATAGAAAATATCTATACTAATGGATAGAGAGCAAAAAAGAATAAAAAATAGAGAAAACAACAAGACAGTCTAGGTGAAAAGTTGTAATATACATGTAATAAGATTCCCAGGAAGAGAGAACAAGGAAGAAGAAATATTTGAAGTGCTAATGGCTAAAAATATTTTCCAGCTGGCACACACAAACACACACACACACACACACACACACACATACACACACACAGCCTATTATTGTAAAACTGCTGAAAAGAAAAGGCAGAGGAGAGTCGCTTCCAAGATGGCCGAATAGTAACACCTCCGGTCTGCAGCAGCTCCCAGTGAGATCGATGCAGAAGATGGGTGATTTCTGCATTTCCAACTGAGGTACCTGGCTCATCTCATTGGTACTGGTTGGACAGTGGGTGCAGCCCATCAAGGGCAAGCCGAAGCAGGGCAGGGCATCACCTCACCCAGGAAGTGCAAGGGGTTGGGGAATTTCTCTTTCCTAGCCAAAGGAAGCCATGACAGACTGTACCTGGAGAAATGGGTAAACTCCTGACCAAATACTGCACTTTTCCCATGGTCTCAGCAACTGGCAGAACAAGAGATACCCTCCTGTGTCTGGCTTGGCAGGTCCCACGTCCACAGAGCCTTGCTTACTGCTAGCGCAGCAGTCTGAGATCCACCTGGGATGCGGGAGCTTGGCGGGGGAAGGGGTGTCCACCATTACTGAGGCTTGAGTAGCTCACAGCTACTCAAACAAAGCCCAAGGGAAGCACAGACTGGGTGGAGCCCACCACAGCTCGGTTCCACCTCTGGGGGCAGGGCATAGCAGGAAAAAAGGCAGCAGTTTCTGCAGACTTAAACATCTCTGTGTGACAGCTCTGAAGAGAGCAGCAGTTCTCTCAACACAGTGTTCAAGCTCTGAGAGCAGACAGACTGCCTCCTCAAGCAGGTCCTTGAACCCCGTGTAGCCTGACTGGGAAACACCTCCCAGTAGGGGCCGACAGACACCTCAAACAGGTGGGTGCCCCTCTGGGACAAAGCTTCCAGAAGAAAGATCAGGCAGCAATATTTGCTGTTCTGCAGCCTCCGCTGGTGATACCCAGGCAAACAGGGTCTGGAGTGGACCTCCAGCAAACTCCAACAGACCTGCAGCTGAGGGGTCTGACTGTTAGAAGGAAAACTAACAAAGAGAAAGGAATAGCATCAACATGAACAAGAAGGACATCCACACCAACACCCCATTTGTAGGTCACCATCATCAAAGACCAAAGATAGATAAAACCACAAAGATGGGGAGAAACCAGAGCAGAAAAGCTGAAAATTCCATAAAGAGAGCGCCTCTTCTCCTCCAAGGGATTGCAGCTCCTTGCCAGCAAGGGAACAAAATTGGATGGAGAATGAATTTGATGAGTTGACAGAAGTAGGCTTCAGAAGGTCCATAATAACAAACTTCTCCAAGCTAAAGGAACTTGTTCTAACCCATCACAAGGAAGCTAAAAACCTTGAAAAAAGGTTAGATGAATGGCTAACTAAAATAAACAGTGTAGAGAAGACCTTAAATGACCTGATGGAGCTGAAAACCATGGCACGAGAACTTCGTGACGCATGCACACGCTTCAATAGCCTATTCAATCAAGTGGAAGAAACGATATCAGTGATTGAAGATCAAATTAATGAAATAAAGTGAGAAGACAAGATTAAAGAGTGAAAGGAAACAAACAATACAATTAAATCTCCTGGAATTAACACTGACACAGCAGTAGTTTACTTTTAAAATAATTAAACATTTATTAAGATGGCACATAAAGTAAATGACATTTGTATTAATTTTAAATGTCAATTTAATGTCTAATTCAATGTGAGAAAAGCATACATTTCCCATTGAATTCAATTTTTTTTTTTTTTTTTTTTTTGAGATGGAATCTTTCTCTGTCCCCCAGGCTGGAGTGCAGTGGCGCGATCTTGGCTCACTGCAAGCTCCGCCTCCCGGGTTCACACCATTTTCCTGCCTCAGCCTCCCAAGTAGCTGGGACTACAGGCACCCGCCAACACGCCCGGCTAATTTTTTGTATTTTTAGTAGAGACGGGGTTTCACCGTGTTAGCCAGGATGGTCTCGATCTCCTGACCTCATGATCCACCTGCCTTGGCCTCCCAAAGTGCTGGGATTACAGGCTTGAGCCACCGCGCCCGGCCTGAATTCAATTTTATAAATTTTTTACTGTTCAAAAGAAACTCTTCCTAGAGTCAGCTTCAAATGGACTTACCTTTTTTATTTCTTGCTACAAACAGCTTTCTTCAATGTCCCAGTATTTCTATTATTATCTTGATTTTCCTGAGAATATCCTCTGGCACTCAGCACCACTCTGCCCTTCTAAGTTGGCTCTTGTTCTACAGAAGCTACAGAAGCCTGGAAACTACCTTTTCTAAACTTTCATGCCAGCAGTCTTGTGGTTTGGATTATGCTGGGAGGGGTATTAGTGGAGGATTGGGAATGGTGAGGAAAGAAGGAGCTTTTGCACTCTTGAGATGTTGACAGGCAGTAGTAGACTTGGAAAGTCCTGAGTTTTGCTGTGCCTTCTGGGCATTCTCTTAAGAATACCTGTTTCAGTGTTGTAGGAGCTGAGATGATCAGCTGCAGTTTCTTGTGATCCCTGAAACATCTTGATTTCCTGAAACTAGAAGTATTGCTCCCCAGTGCTTCCCAAGGGTTTAAAATCATCTAATTCCATACTTAACTGCCATTCTGCCTAAAATATCTAGGGTAGTTTCTGCTTTCTTTTTTCACTGATCCTCTGATGATGCACCTTCCAAACTCTTTTTCTAACCTGAATAGTTTTTCTTTTCTTAAATTGAAACACACTTGACGTTTTTATGCCTTGATTTCCCTTCATAATACACTGAAATTGGATTCACTGTTGGTTGGATATATGTCAGTATTTTGGCTAATTTTGTGTGTTTATTCCTTAAAAATGTACAAGAAAATTGCTTTAACTCAGTACAATGAGAATAGTACCAAATAATATTACTTGTTTAGATTTAAAAATATTTCTGTTAATAAGGTGCACTCTATAATCTCATTTAATTCTCACAACAGCTAGATAAAGTGAAGCTATCATATTGGCATTTCACAAATGTGAAAGTCAAAAAAAATAAAGACATTATGAATTGGTTAAGTTTGTGTATATCCCTGTTCAAAAGTATGTGTTATTTCTAACACAGAATAACAACTTTTTAAACATTAATTAAAAGATGAAGGAATTCCTCTTCCTTGTCTTATATCCACAAGCTAGCTTGTGATTTCCACAATCTAGTATTGCCTGAAATTAGGAAGTTGGATAAAAAATTCCCAGCTGTGATATGAGCCAGTTTATTTGTATATTGAATGACAAGAGTCAAGGTCATAATGACAATAATAATAACTTCACTAAGTAGTTTGAAGATTGTTGTTTACTAAACCATGAAATACTTGTATATAATTTCATTTTCCTATAAATCAGTCTTGCTGTGATTATGAAATAATATGCCACATTAGCAGTGAAGCAAGAAAGGCATATAAACAAACACAAACAAAGACGTGAGGATGGACAATTTCCCCTCAAGTTGCCCATGAAGAACAGAACGCCAGAGCTCACATATTTCCTAGTAGCACCTAATTCTCTAAAAAAACAAATCACCATGCATCCTTCCCAGATAGAATGTATCATTGCCAGCTTTGTATCAGCCTCATTAGTATGTAAACATAGGTTCCTATAAATCATTGAGTGTAGCTTTTGAACTTTTACTGGAGAGAGTTTAGTGACTTATGGTTATAGCCTGTATTTAGTCCTTGGTTCAAATCCTACCTCTGCCACTTAGTCATGTAAACCTTAGCAAGTTCCACAATGTCTCTAAGCCTTCATTTTCCCATCAATAAATTACCAGTACTGAACTCAGAAGTCTGTGCTTATGCTTAAATGATATAATGTGCATAAGGAACTAAGCAAGTTTCCAGGAACAAATGTGTTTTCAATGTCAGTGATTAATACTTCTGGTTTCCTAAGACACAGGGTTGGAGGCGGAGGAAAAAGGCATGCCAACGGCATGCATCAACGCATCATTTAGTGTAAAACGGTCATCAAGAGAGAAATTTTTAAAAATTACCCTCAAACTCTACCCTGCTTTTGGTAACAAATATTCCATGTCCTATGATATAATCTAATAATCATCCTCACTCATTGCTTTCCCTCCAGTACAAGGAACATGAAACGTGTGTCACACTGAAGTTCAGTTTCTTTCCAATGCTGTGGTTTGCCAGTGGCTCACCCACAGAGCATACGGCCCACAGAACATTTTCTTCTACATGCTGCACTTCAATCTTCCCTCCAGGGGGATCCTTTTTCTTCTAGGGCTGATGCGTTTAAGAAAACGTACTGTAGCTCTTCAATTATCATTTAATCAAATAGATAAAGAAGATGCACTCACATCTAGCTTTCATTTGATTATGCATTAATAATGTAGGAATACAAACCTGAACCTGTTTGATGTGTCTTAGTAGATGCTATCTAGTATTTTTCACAAAACTGCACTGCATTTGCCGATCCATTTGAAGACCAGTTTTTAAGTGGGATCATTTAAGTTGAAATAGTGATAAGTAAGAGAATTCTTGGAGGAAAAGAGAGGTGACAGTTATCAATCATAAGTAAGAGTACATTTATTCTTTTTATAAAACTGGTTTACCTGCCTTTGCTTACCCAAGTCAGTCCCTGCATAGATATCAGTTGCATAACCAGTGTTTCTGCAACCAGGAGTCTGGCAGATCCAGTGAAGACAACATTGACACATGTACTGATATACTCAGATATTTGGCTATGTGTATCTTGTACCAGATATTTTTGTTTTAACAATACCTGTAACAATTTTTAAACTTTAGCCTCTAGACAGGAGGACACTACTAATCAAGGTAAATCAGAGCAATATTTCATGCAAACTGAATACGGTATAACCAGCAGTTTATTACAATAAGTTGTAAGGATCTTAACTCTTTAAGTGGCCAATTCCTCTTCAACAAGTAATTGCTACCATATTTTACACACCAGTGGTTGTTGGTAAACCATCAATCTAGTCTTACATTTTTGTTTCCTCCCATGAGGTCCTTGTTGAGCTGGCTGTCTTAAAAAGTGTGGAAGATGTCCAATGGGTGAATCAGGTATGTCTCTATTTAATTAAGTCTGCTTCTGATGCATGAATTTCCTTCTCCAGTGTCATCACTGTTTTCCATCTATCTTCTCTTGATAATTTTCACATCTATACTTTTAAAATCCAGTTGGATGGAAAGCATTTATATCTATTTGAAATAACTCAAACTCGATTTTATCAGCTTTATTGGTTTAATTATACAAAATTGCCAATATTGACCACTTTTGACCTAAAAAATGACTATTTCATATAGCTATACTTAGTATCTTCTGTTTTACTTATCTTATGCTCTCCACTTTTGAAACTATCTTTATACCTGCTTTGCAGGGCTAGGGTCAGGTGTTATTTCTCTAAGACACCCTGTGGTTATATTATCAATGGTATCATTGAATATACTTTCTCTATTGTGCTTATTACCATGTGAACCAAATGATTGTCTGGTCTTACTGGTTAGTTTGACCTCACAAACTTGACTAACTCTACCCTGGCCAACACATATTTTTTGTTCTGTTCTGATCCTCAGATATCAAGGATCCTTCTGTTTTCCGTCCCTCTTATAATTATTATATTTTTATTATTAATATTATATAAGAGACTTACATAGTCCTTGCTATGTGCCAGCACTATTATTGGCATTTTATATATATAAACTCATTTGAACTAATGATGCTATCTATTGCCTCAGCTAGCCAGAGGAGTGGAAATGAACAGAGAATTTCAGCTGAGCAGGCATCAAATTACTATGTGAAAAATGATTCTTGAGCTCAATAAGGAAAATAAGTTCACACCTAGACACATAATAGTGAAAGAGCAGAATACAGAAATAAGAGAAAATTTCAAAAGCAACTATATCCAAAATACATTACCTACAAAAGGACCAGGAATTGAATTAGCAGCAGATTTCTCAAATGAAATAAATGAAAACATAGAAAATGGACAAATAGCAATGAAATGTTGGGAGGAATCATTGCCAATCTACAATTATGTACTAACTAATGTATCTTTGGAGAGTGAGAACACACAAAGGCATGTTCAAAGTTTGAAAATATTGGCGGTAATTCAAAGTAAGAGCTTCTAATATTCTTAAACTCTTTCCAAAGGTGGAGACTTTTTATTATCTATTATTTGATTTAACATAGCCACTAACAGAATAGAGAACGGATATGTAACATCCAATGCATCTGGGAAGGAAAAACAGAATATGTTAAATTTGATCAACTTAGTAGAAAGTAGAAAAAGACAAAAACAACAATTAAAGTTATTAATAATAAAAAACAATTGAAAAAACAAATCAAAATACAAATTATGTTAATAAATTAAACTCTCATGTTAATAGGCTAATATATCAGGTAAATTAAATATAATTTTGTAATAAAACAAGAAAAGTGTGAGAAATAATACATATAATGTACGAAGACTAGCTTTAAAAAAGATGTCTTTAAAAAAGACTCTATGTCAAAAAACATTAGGAAAAGGTTGCATAAAAGGACCGTAAAGATTTTATGGTGGGTGGAGCCAAGATGGCCGAATAGGAACAGCTCCAGTCTACAGCTCCCAGTGTGAGCGACGCAGAAGACAGGTGATTTCTGCATTTCCAACTGAGGTACCTGGTTCATCTCACTGGGGAGTGCCGGACAGTGGGTGCAGGACAGTAGGTGCAGCACACTGAGCGTGAACCAAAGCAGAGCGAGGTATCACCTCACCCGGGAAGTGCAAGGGGTCAGGGAATTCCCTTTCCTAGTTAAGGAAAGAGGTGACAGACGGCATCTGGAAAATCAGGTCACTCCCACCCTAATACTGTGCTTTTCCAATGGTCTTAGCACACGGCACACCAGGAGATTATATCCCGTGCCTGGCTTGGAGGGTCCTACACCCACGGAGCCTCACTTATTGCTTGCACAGCAGTCTGAGATCAAACTGCAAGGCAGTAGCGAGGCTGGGGGAGGGGCGCCCACCATTGCCAAGGCTTGAGTAGGTAAACAAAGCGGCCAGGAAGTTCGAACTTGGTGGAGCCCACTGCAGCTCAAGGAGGCCTGCCTGCCTCTGTAGACTCCACCTCTGGGGGCAGGGCATAGCCAAACAAAAGGCAGCAGAAACCTCTGCAGACTTAAATGTCCCTGTCTGACAGCTTTGAAGAGAGTAACGGTTCTGCCAGCATGCAGCTGGAGATCTGAGAACGGACAGACTGCCTCCTCAAGTGGGTCTCTGACCCCCGAGTAGCCTAACTGGGAGGCACCCCCCAGTAGGGGCAGACTGACACCTCACATGGCCGGGTACTCCTCTCAGACAAAACTTCCAGAGGAACAATCAGAGAGCAACATTTGCTATTCACCAATATCCACTGTTCTGCAGCTTCCACTGCTGATACCCAGACAAACAGGGTCTGGAGTGGACCTCCAGCAAACTCCAACAGACCTGCAGCTGAGGGTCCTGACTGTTAGGAGGAAAACTAACAAACAGAAAGGACATCCACACCAAAACCCCATCGGTACATCACCATCATCAAAGACCAAAGGTGGATAAAACCACAAAGATGGGGAAAAACAGCAGAAAAACTGGAAACTCTAAAAATAAGAGTGCCTCTCCTCCTCCAAAGGAACACAGCTCCCCACCAGCAATGGAACAAAGCTTGATGGAGAATGACTTTGATGAGTTGAGAGAAGAAGGCTTCAGATGATCAAACTACTCTGAGCTAAAGGACGAAGTTCGAACCCATGGCAAAGAAGTTAAAAACCTTGAAAAAAAATTAGATGAATGGCTAACTAGAATAACCAATGCAGCGAAGTCCTTAAAGGACCTGATGGAGCTAAAAATCAAGGCATGAGGACTACGTGATGAATGCACAAGCTTCAGTAGCCAATTCAATCAATGGGAAGAAAGGGTATCAGTGATGGAAGATGAAATGAATGAAATGAAGCGAGAAGGGAAGTTTAGAGAAAAAAGAATAAAAAGAAATGAACAAAGCCTCCAAGAAACATGGGACTATGTGGAAAGAACAAATCTACGTCTGACTGGTGTACCTGAAAGTGACGGGGAGAATGGAACCAAGTTGGAAAACACTCTTCAGCATATTATCCAGGAGAACTTCCCCAATCTAGCAAGGCAGGCCAACATGCAGATTCAGGAAATACAGAGAATGCCACAAAGACACTCCTCAGAAGAGAAACTCCAAGACACATAATTGTCAGATTCACCAAAGTTGAAATGAAGGAAAACATATTAAGGGCAGCCAGAGGGAAAGGTTGGGTTACCCAAAAAGGGAAGCCCATCAGACTAACAGCTGACCTCTCGGCAGAAACTATGGTGTGCTGCACCCATTAACTCATCATTTAGCATTAGGTATATCTCCTAATGCTATCCCTCCCCCCTCCCCCCATCCCACAACAGTCCCCAGAGTGTGATGATCCCCTTCCTGTCTCCATGTGTTCTCATTGTTCAGTTCCCACCTATGAGTGAGAACATGTGGTGTTTGGTTTTTTGTCCTTGCGATAGTTTACTGAGAATGATGGTTTCCAGTTTCATCCATGTCCCTACAAAGGACATGAACTCATCATTTTTAATGGCTGCATAGTATTCCATGGTGTATATGTGCCACATTTTCTTAATCCAGTCTATCATTGTTGGACATTTGGGTTGGTTCCAAGTCTTTGCTATTGTGAATAGTGCCGCATTAAACATACGTGTGCGTGTGTCTTTAAGAAAAGAATTTTCAACCCAGAATTTCATATCCAGCCAAACTAAGCTTCATAAGTGAAGGAGAAATAAAATACTTTACAGACAAGCAAATGCTGAGAGATTTTGTCACCACCAGGCCTGCCCTAAAAGAGCTCTTGAAGGAAGCACTAAACATGGAAAGGAACAACCGGTACCAGCCACTGCAAAAACATGCCAAATTGTAAAGACCATCAAGGCTAGGAAGAAACTGCTTCAACTAATGAACAAAATAAACAGCTAACATCATAATGACAGGATCAAATTCCCACATAACGATATTAACCCTAAATGTAAATGGGCTAAATGCTCCAATTAAAAGACACAGACTGGCAAACTGGATAAAGAGTCAAGACTCATCAGTGTGCTGTATTCAGGAAACCCATCTCATGTGCAGAGACACACATAGGCTTAAAATAAAGGGATGGAGGAAGATCTACCAAGCAAATGGGAAACAAAAAAAGCAGGCGTTACAATCCTAGTCTCTGATAGAACAGAATTTAAACCAACAAAGATCAAAAGAGACAAAGAAGGCCATTACATAATGGTAAAGGGATCAATTCAACAAGAAGAGCTAACTATCCTAAATATATGTACACCCAATACAGGAGCACCCAGATTCATAAAGCAAGTCCTTAGAGATTACAAAGAGACTTAGACTCCCACACAATAATAATGGGAGACTTTAACACCCCACTGTCAACATTAGACAGATCAACGAGACAGAAAGTTAACAAGGATATCCAGGAACTGAACTCAGCTCTGCACCAAGTGGACCTAATAGACATCTACAGAACTCTCCACCCCAAGTCAACAGAATATACATTCTTTTAAGCACCACACCACACCTATTCCAAAATTGACCACATAGTTGGAAGTAAAGCACTCCTCAGCAAATGTAAAAGAACAGAAATTATAACAAACTGTCTCTCTCAGACCACAGTGCAATCAAACTAGAACTCAGGATTAAGAAACTCACTCAAAACTGCTCAACTACATGGAAACTGAACAAGCTGCTCCTGAATGACTACTGGGTATGTAACAAAATGAAAGCAGAAATAAAGATGTTCTTTGAAACCAACCAGAACAAAGACACAACATACCAGAATCTCTGGGACAGATACAAAGCAATGTGCAGAGGGAAATTTATAGCACTAAATGCCCACAAGAGAAAGCAGGAAAGATCTAAAATTGACACCCTAATATCACAATTAAAAGAACTAGAGAAGCAAGAGTAAACACACTCAAAAGCTAGCAGAAGGCAAGAAATAACTAAGATCAGAGCAGAACTGAAGGAAATAGAGATGCAAAAAACCTTTCAAAAAAATCAATGAATCCAGGAGCTGGTTTTTGAAAAGATCAAGAAAATTGATAGACCACTAGCAAGACTAATAAAGAAGAAAAGAGAGAAGAATCAAATAGACGCAATAAAAAATGATAAAGGTGATATCACCACTGATCCCACAGAAATACAAACTACCATCAGAGAATACTATAAACACCTCTATGCAAATAAACTAGAAAATCTAGAAGAAATGGATAAATTCCTCAACACATACACTCTCCCAAGACTAAACCAGGAAGAAGTTGAATCTCTGAATAGACCAATAGCAGGCTCTGAAATTGAGGCAATAATTAATAGCCTACCAACCAAAAAAAGTCCAGGACCAGATGGATTCAAAGCCGAATTCTACCAGAGGCACAAGGAGGAGCTGGTACCATTCCTTCTGAAACTATTCCAATCAATAGAAAAAGAGGCCATCCTCCCTAATTCATTTTATGAGGCCAGCATCATCCTGATACCAAAGCCTGGCAGAGACACAACAAAAAAAAGAGAATTTTAGACCAATAACCCTGATGAACATCAATGCAAAAATCCTCAATAAAATACTGGCAAACCGAATCCAGCAGCACATCAAAAAGCTTATCCACCATGATCAAGTGGACTTAGTCCCTGGGATGCAAGACTGGTTCAACATATGCAAATCAATAAACATAATCCAGCATATAAACAGAACCAATGACAAAAACCATATGATTATCTCAATAGATGCAGAAAATGCCTTTGACAAAATTCAACAACCTTCATGCTAAAAACTCTCAATAAATTAGGTATTGATGGGACGTATCTCAAAATAATAAGACCTATCTATGAGAAACCCACAGCCAATATCATACTGAATGGGCAAAAACTGGAAGCATTCTGTTTGAAAACTGGCACAAAACAAGGATGCCCTCTCTCACCACTCCTATTCAACATAGTGTTGGAAGTTTTGGCCAGGGCAATCAGTCAGGAGAAGGAAATAAAGGATATTCAATTAGGAAAAGAGGAAGTCAAATTGTCCCTGTTTGCAGATGACATGATCGTATATCTACAAAACCCCATCATCTCAGCCCAAAATCTCCTTAAGCTGCTACACAACTTCAGCAAAGTCTCAGGATACAAAATCAATGTGCAAAAATCACAAGCATTCTTATACACCAATAACAGACAAACAGAGAACCAAATCATGAATGAACTCCCATTCACAGTTGCTTCAAACAGAATAAAATACCTAGGAATCCAACTTACAAGGGATGTGAAGGACCTCTTCAAGGAGAACTACAAACCACTGCTCAATGAAATAAAAGAGGATACAAACAAATGGAAGAACATTCCATGCTCATGAATAGGAAGAATCAATATTGTGAAAATGACCATACTGCCCAAGGTAATTTATAGATTCAATGCCATCCCCATCAAGCTACCAATGACTTTCTTCACAGAATTGGAAAAAACTACTTTAAAGTTCATATGGAACCAAAAAAGAGCCTGCATTGCCAAGACAATCCTAAGCACAAAGAACAAAGCTGGAGGCATCACGCTACCTGACTTCAAACTATACTACAAGGCTACAGTAACCAAAACAGCATGGTACTGGTACCAAAACAGACATATAGACCAATGGAACAGAATAGAGCCCTCAGAAATAATGCTGCTTATCTACAATTATCTGATCTTTGACAAACCTGACAAAAACAAGAAATGGGGAATGGATTCCCTATTTAATAAATGGCGCTGGGAAAACTGGCTAGCCATATGTCGAAAGCTGAACCTGCATCCCTTCCTTACACCTTATACAAAAATTAATTCAAGATAGATTAAAGACTTAAATGTTAGACCTAAAACCATAAAAAACCCTAGAAGAAAACCTAGGCAACACCATTCAGGACATAGGCATGGGCAAGAACTTCATGTCTAAAACACCAAAAGCAATGACAACAAAAGCCAAAATTGACAAATGGGATTTAATTAAACTAAAGAGCTTCTGCACAGCAAAAGAAACTACCATCAGAATGAACAGGCAACCTACAGAATGGGAGAAAATTTTTGCAATCTACTCATCTGACAAAGGGCTAATATCCAGAGTCCACAAAGAACTCAAACAAATTTACAAGAAAAAAACAAACCACCCCATCACAAAGTGGGCAAAGGATATGAACAGACACTTCTCAAAAGAAGACATTTATGCAGCCAAAAGACACATGAAAAAATGCTCATCATCACTGGCCATCAGAGAAATGCAAATCAAAACCACAGTGAGATATCATCTCACACCAGTTAGAATGGCAATCATTAAAAAGTCAGGAAACAACAGGTGCTGGAGAGGATGTGGAGAAATAGGAACACTTTTACACTGTTGGTGGGACTGTAAACTAGTTCAACCATTGTGGAAGTCAGTGTGGCGATTCCTTAGGGATCTAGAACTAGAAATATCGTTTGACCCTGCCATCCCATTACTGGGTATATACCCAAAGGATTATAAAACATGCTGCTGTAAGGACACATGCACATGTATGTTTATTGCAGCACTATTCACAATAGCAAAGACTTGGAACCAACCCAAATGTCCAACAATGATAGACTGGATTAAGAAAATGTGGCACATATACACCATGGAATACTATGCAGCCATAAAAAATGATGAGTTCATGTCCTTTGTAGGGACATGGATGAAGCTGGAAATCATCATTCTCAGCAAACTATTGCAAGGACAAAAAACCAAACACCACATGTTCTCACTCATAGGTGGGAATTGAACAATGAGAACACTTGGACACAGGAAGGGGAACATCACACACTGGGGCCTGTTGTGGGGTAGGGGGAGGGTGGAGGGATAGCATTAGGAGATATACCTAATGTTAAATGATGAGTTAATGGGTGCAGCACACCAAAATGGCACATGTATACATATGTAACAAACCTTCACATTGTGCACATGTACCCTAAAACTTAAAGTATAATTAAAAAATAATAGACTAAAAAAATGTGATTGTGGACTGTTTTATATGAAAACTATATTATAGTGAGTTTGCCAAAAATTTACACTGTATCACTCCTGCTCTCATAGGCAACATCATGCCTTATATAGATACCTTGTTCCTGGTTTAATTGAACAAACATTCACTTGGTATCTCCTGAGTTTCAGGACTCATGCTAGTTTCAAAGATGAATGAGACATCATCATTGGCCTCAGTTATGTATTTGAAAGCGATAGACCAGTAACACAGCAATAAAAACCACATTATAAGCCACTATACAAAAAGCCCTAAACAAAGATAATAAACTCGTATGCAATAAACCAGCACTATTGTTCATCTGTGACTATGGGTCCAAGCTTTTGCCCTGGTGGCAACCAGCCCGTATGTGTGAGAACTGAAGTTACGATCTTGGTTTTTATCATAACTATGCTCCAGGTAACTACATCCATGAAACTGAGCTCTCTGGCAACTTAATTTATTCAGAGCACAGTTGAAATACTAAAAAGCAATTCTTTAAACTTCTGAACAAACAAAATAGCTGCCACAACTTGCATGCACTGAAGTTCCCTTATTTTACTGATAATATTTACCCTGAGACCCTCAAATGAGAAAGTATTCGTTTTTATCAGCTGCAAACCTCACAGCACATCTTAGAGTCATCGATTAGCATGTTTTCAGACAGAGTAGTGAAGGTAGGCACAGTCTATACATAAAATTATAATCTAAAAATGCAACTGAGATAAGGGCCATTCTATGGACCCATTGAGAGTGTGCGGTTTAAAGAGAAAAAAAATTGACATTTATAGCAAGAGAAACCTGTTTTAACTAATACAGAAACATCACAGATTCTATGGAAGGAAGGACTGAGGAGTGTGGCTTTGTTTGGTGGGGGAAGCTATCCCCTACAAAGGTGAAGCTTGTTGATTATGTTATTTAGAGAACTTGTGGTCTGATAACTGATATTTCACTTGCCTCGTTGCTAGGTTTCCTCTTATCTTTTTAAGTTATTGCCTCACCAACACTAATGTTAGGAAGCATTCTCCCAAGACGTCTCCTTTCCCTCTGCTCATCCCACCCTCCCCACTGTACTTCATTTGAAGGCCGACTCTGCCATATTCTTGCTGTTTCTCTTTGGGAAGCCACTTACTTCTTTTCAGATTAAATTTCCCCATATGTAGAAGGAGAATAATAAAATTAACCTTGCAGAGTAATGCTGAGGATGAGAAATCATATATGCAAAAGTCCATCACAGTACCTGGTACACAGAATGAATGCGTGAATAAAATAAATTAAATATCTAAATAGCAAGGTTTCTGAGTATGAGCTTTCATTTAATGGAAAATATTAAATGTCGTAGCCTTCCTAAATATAAATGTATTTAACTATTAAAATAGTAGAAATATATCCTGTTGAACATGTAACTTTTACGTTTAAGGTAATCAGAGATCTTCAAATAAAGGAATTGATTGTTACCTTCCACTAATATAACATACAACATTTCCAAAAAAAAATGGACAATATCTTGACTTTTTCAATATCTTCAAATCTAAGTCTGAGTATTTCTAGAATAACATTTTTTCATATGCACAAATTGAAGGAAAAGGAGATCAACATTTGTTATAGCTGTTCTAACTTCAACAACAGGATATTTGGCTTGATTTGTTTTATTATCTCAACTCTATTGACTGTTACGCATATCAAAGGCCTTAATTACAGGGATGAAAGACATGATTCACAGTTGATAAGAAGGAAAATCATTACAGTCTCACAAGCAACCTCCTGCTTCCCTAAGCAAGGATATGGTCTGATTGAGGAATATTGCGCTGTAATTATGGTGTCCTTTTAGGCATAATTGTAACAGTTAAAAAAAAAAAAAAAAAGCATCCTTTCACAACAATCTGCTTTTTGTTCCCAGGATAAACTGGCTCATTTGTTCAGCAACTAACATATCCTTTGTGCTTCATCTTGATTTCCCAGATGATCAAGAACTCAACAAAATTTGCAGTTAATTATTTCTATGTTACTTAGAAAACATTGAGAAAGAGTGAATTTTTTAAAGTTATTTTGGAAATTGTTCCAGTTGAGAAGCTTTCAGGACTGTTAACTACCATTCACATGGTAAAAGAAGAATAAATTTTCATTCTGAAATAGAATATATTCTAGGTTAGGGACACATTTATAATATCGGTAATGGTAAGGTATGACAAGTGGAAATCAGCTGATCAGTTTTCCAGGTTAGGGACATTCTTACTGGAATATCAATAATGACAGCCAATAACTTGTCTCCTCAATTTAAACAATGTAGACAGAAATTTCTACGTGCTTGATGACTGTTATAATAAACTTTCCAACACATATAAGACTTTTTCCACCTTAATGATAAAAATAAAATTCCAAATTTATTCCCTATGAGTTCTCTAGGGAACGGCTCATACCTGTGGCATAAAGCATAAGGTGTGCTATGTCCCCACAGAAATCTCCCCTTCCAAAATCTCAAGTAATGTCTTACAAACTACCCTTAGCCATGTCGGTTAATAGTTAACTAAAATTACATGCCTTTTCCCTTGTTTTCATTTACAAATTGCTTACTGACTACAATCAGAAAGAAATTATAAGACTGTTCTCTTATTACTACAGAAAAACATAGGATTTAAAATACTCATCACATTGTGGTTTTAACACAGCTCTCACCACCATTCTGCAAAATGTGCACCCGCTCGTGCATGCGCACGCACACACACACACAAACACACACACACACACACACACACACACTGCCCTGTGTCTACAGTACCTTTCAGGTGGAAGAAGGTTGAAGTCACTTCTATTCACTATTAAGTCAGTTCTTCTCACCTTAATAATTAGCTTTCAGTATCCTGGAAGACCCAGGTATATTTTAGAATTTCAATTATGTATAACCATACGGGTTATTTATAGATTTTTTTCCTACAAATTTCTATTTTTTTACTTCCTCATTACCAACCTAAAAAATCTCTCCTTTAGGAATAAAATGTTGCTTATTAGGTGTCAGTCCAAAAGTTGGACATTCACATATTTCCCAAGATGGCTGTGAAAAAATTTATTTTTTTCAAGTATGAGGGAATTCGTATTTTAATTATTACAGAATTTCTGGAAATCAGTATTTTATCTTAAAGTTTGAAAAGTTAGGCTTAATATATAATAGTATGTTTAAATAACAAATTAGAAATGAAAATTTGTTTTAAAACTGCTCAATTAGCAACACCTATGAACATCTGTCTTTAGAAGTAAAACAATCTCTAATCCTTTTGTTGTATTTCTTTGTCATTGGCTTATATGAGAGCATTGTTATTTCTAGTAAGAAAATTAATTTTATTCACATGTATTATGATAGTTGATGTGATGTTATAACTCTTTTTGCATATTTTTCACATCCCTGATTTATATCCATGTCTATTAATTTTCTTCTGGTATTTTCTGTATTTTGCCATATTGGCAGATCAAAACCATTTTATTTGGACACAGACAGTATTTAATAAGTCATGATGATTCACATCAAATGTTACAAGTTTTTTCATTTTGTTTCCTTATAGTTCAGCACTGTCATGTTTAAAAAATTAAATTTTATTTTTAATTGACAAATAATAATTATATATTTACGGGGTACAATGTGATGTTTATAGCAACCTAAAGGCTTCCCAACAAGGTAAGAATAAAACTGAGCTCCTTAGCCTGATGTACAAAGCCCTGTGGGTCTTTCCAGTGGACGTCTCTCCATTCATCTTCTGTCTTGCTCCCCAACCCCCACTCTGCTCTAGCCACACTGACCTCCTTTCTGCATTTTAATCTAAGCACTTTCTTCCTGCCCTTTGCAATATAAAATCTTCCCTGCTTGTTTCAATGTAATCATTCATTAATATTTGTTGGACATAAGAATGAATAAGTAAGTATTAATAGAGTTTAAGGAATTGAAATTCAAGCTGGTCATAGGGCTTGGTGTCAACTCTTTTAACTTTCTGCTGGCTTCTTAATATAACTGGAAAAGGAGGCTGTCCTAAAAAGATTTGGTTTATGTTAAGTTCACTTTTATTTCGGCTGTTCATTGATGGGTTGATAACATACTAAATATATAGCCTATCTTTCTGCAATATTGTATACTATACCAAAACAAAAAACTCATTGAAAATTAGTCCTAATATCTTTGCAGGAAAGACCTCAAGGAAATCCATGGCCCAAATACATGTATTGACCATAAGCCATTTCCTAGAATGATTGTTTGAACCCTATTTAAACTGTAAACATAGTGTTGATTATCCCCAGGACCTGGTGAAATATCCCAGAAACACTGGCATTTTGGATTTCAAACAATATGATCAGACTTGTCACGTCTGAAAGTGTCTCAAATATTATTTTTCAGCCCATGAATCCAGATTTGTCTTTGTACCAAATATTCTTGCATAGCCAGATAGAAGATATTTAGCAAGTACAAATAGAGGAAGCCCACTTAAATTTGAATTTGAATTTCAGATAAACAACACATTTTTTAGTATACATATGTTTTATGCAATATTTGCAACATACTTACGCTAAAAAAATTTTGTTCTTTAACGGCAGTTTCAATTTGACTGGAAGTCCTGTATTTTATCTGTCAAGCCTGACTAGGGCCTACTACTGAGCAGTGTCTCCTCCAATTGGTACACATACAATACCAGTCCTATTTATAAAGCACAAAAGGTTAGCATCTGTTACCTGCTGCCTTAGACTTTCCAAATGCAAAATATTCACTGATTGCCTCACACTCTAGGTCTTAATAGGGACTTTGACCCTTAGTTTAGTAAGGAATTGAGCCAGAGATGGGAAAATATAAATTTCTTCATTCCACATCCATGTCTGTTTCCATTGGCAGCATATTTTCTTTTTCTCAAAATCTTCTGAGACTCCATTAAAAATCGCTTGGTTACATCATTCATCTAACAAACTGCTGTTTAGTCAGTTATTCAGTCAAAACTCCAAAGTGTTTTAAGGTGATAGCACTAGTGGGAAATGGTTTATGTTTCCCAAATACCATAAAGTATCCAATAAACCTAGATGGGACATAAAATGTGGCCTCACTAGGGAGCTATCTCCTTTATGTTCAGGGTGAGGTCAACGTTTTCACTTAGGCAGAATTTTTCACCCGCTGGGGAAATGTGATTATTATAAGCTGTATTAGTCCATTTTCACACTGCTATGAAGAAATACCCGAGACTGGGTAATTACAAAGAAAAGAGGTTTAATTGAGTCACAGTTCCACATGGCTGGGGAGGCCTCAGGAAACTTACAATCATGGTAGAAGATGAAGAGGTAGCAGGCACCTTCTTCACAAGGTGGCAGGAGAGAAAGGGCATGTAAAGAAAGAACTGACAAACACTTATAAAACCATGAGATCTTGTGAGAACTCACTCACTATCATCAGAACAGCATGGGGGAAACTGTCCCCATGATCCAATTACCTCCCACCAGATCCCTCCCTCGACATGTGGGGATTATGGGGATTACAACTCAAGATGAGATTTGAGTGGGGACACTGAGCCAAACCATATCATATGCTATGTTTGTTTTTAATGATTGTGTTCCTAGTTTGTAAACTCAATTTTCTTTTTATGATAGGCATTTAGAGTGGGAAAAGACATAAAAAGTGAACTTTTCAGATTTTTGCTAATAAGCGTATAAATGTATCTATCTGTATACTTATCTGTCTTCATATCTTCTATTTATAACAGAGGGAAACACGGGCTTATGCTCAGCCCCTACCTGTGCTATTGGGAAGTTTAAGCAAATGAGTATCTATTATCTCTGTTGTATAGATCTTCTCTCAACTGAATCTTTCACATTGGCTATTAAACATGTTAATCCCTTCCCATAAAAATAATTCTTCCCAGATCCTAAACCACCCATAGCTACTTCCTTTTATTCCTTTTCTTTATTCTACTTCCTTTTATTCATTCATAGCTGAACTTCTCAAGGTTTTTCATAGTCACTCCATTCTGACTTCATTCCCACTGCACTCTATACCTGCTGAACTATTTATTACTTCTGTATTTACCATTCATAAAACCAGCTCTCTTCAAGATTATTATATTATACATCGTGTAGATAAATCCTTAGCCTCTGTAGTAAGCAGAGTGATGACAACCAAAGATGTCCACGTCCTAGTCCCTAGGACTTGTGACTATGTGATATGGAAAGTGGGAGTCAAGATAACATAAAATTAAGTTTGCTAATCAGATGACCTTAAAATCTTGTATTATCCAGGAGGGCCCAATGGAATGACAAAGAGCCTCAAAAGTGGAAGAAGGAGGTGCAGGAGAGAGAAGCAGAGAGATGGAAGGATGAAAAGAACTTGACCTGATGTTGCTGGCTTTGAAGATGGAGGATGGGGCCTTGAGCCAAGGAATGCCAGTAGCCTGTAGAAGATGGAGAAAGCAAGGGAATCAATTCCACCTAGAGCTTCCAGGAGGAAATGCAGCCTACCAATGTGATTTTACTTGGTGGGATCTGTGCCAGATTTTTGACCGTCAGAACTGGGAGATAATAAACTAATGTTTTGTTAGAGCACCTAGTTGGTACTAATTTGTTACAGCAGCATTAGGAACGAATCCAAGTTCCTCGATCTAACACTCCCCTGGCTTTGCTCCAACTTCTCAGGGATCCCTGTCTTTCCAGGCTTTTCCTCTTCTCTGAGGTCTTTACAGCCTCATGCTCTGTCCTAAATGCACTTTCTACTTACTCTGTGTTAACCTCACCCAGGGCTCTAATCATCACTTCTATACAGATAACTCACACATTTTCATTCCTAGCCCATACCTCTTGTTGAGTTCTAGGTCTATAAATACAACTGCTCGGCTGACAGCTAACAGGTCTTCTCAGATGCATCACGGTCACTTCAAAACAAATCAAGCCAAAAAAAATTAAATCATAATCTTTTTTCCCTTTTAACTTGATCCTCTTCTGGTATGTTCTATCATCTTAGTAAATGGAACCATCATCCATCTAGTCATATAAACCAGACATTTAGGAGTCATCTTCAACACTTCTTCTTTATCTCTTATATCAAATCACTATCTCACATCAATTTTACTTACTAAATTATTGCCAAAATCCATCTATCCTCTTCTTTATAATCTCCCTTGGCACCATTCTGGCTGTATTGGTTTTCTATTGCTGTATAACAAATCAACACAAATTCAGCAGCTTAAAACAGCACCAATAATATTAGGTCACAGTGCTGAAGATTAGAAGTTTAGCAGGGTGTGGCTAGGTTCTCTGCTCAGGCTGAGATCAAAGTGTCAGCCAGCTGCATTGTCATCTGGAGCTTGGAGTCCCTTTACAAGATCATTCCTCTTCTTGCTAGAATTTAGCTTCTTGCAACGTTAGCATCGAAATCCCCATTTCCTTGCTGGCTGTCAGCGGAGGACTGTTCCTTGCTTCTTGAGGCCACCTGTGCACATTCTTCATCACAGAGTACCCTCAAACTTCAAGGCAGCAATGGTGCAGTGAATTTTTCTTCTGCTCTCAATGTCTCTGACTTCTCCTCCCACAACCAGCTGGAGAAAGCTCTCTAAGCTCTTTTCGGGACTCAAGTGATTAGAGCAGACGCATCCAGATAATTTTCCTACCTTAAGGTCACTTGTGCATATAACATAATCAGTGGTACAATAGCTAATATTCATAGATTCTAGAGATTAGGGTGGGATATCTTAGGGGGCTATTTTTGAAATCTCACCTACAACATTGGCCCACACTGTCATCATCACTCTCTGTCCTATGAATTCACTTCCTAATTCATCCACCCAAATCCACTTTTCTCCCCCCAGGCAGCCAGAGTGATCATCTCAAAACACACTCCGGATAATGTTAACTAGGTGCTTCCTTTTATTGCTCTTAGGCATAGCCGTGGCCTAGAGCTGTGCTGCCTGATGTGCTTTCTGCAGCCCAGTTTCATGGACGGTTAATGCTCTGCAGGGAGATCAGAACAGAAACCAAGAGCAAGCATCTAGACATTTTGATGGTGATTTCCACAGAGCAGTTTTATGTCTATAAACTAAACATATACTTGGAGCTTATATTTTATGTACTTTAAAATTTGTTTGGTTTTTAGTATTATTTACCTTATTTTACATAAGTATTGTTCCAAGAAAATTGAAACAAACAAAACTGATTCTCCAGCACTGAAAAACGGGGAAGTGTGGGGCCAGTGAGCTCTGCACAGTCTGGTCTCTACTTCTCCAGCTTCATCTCATGCCATGCAGCTTCTCACTCTCTACCTCTGGCTATAGTGGTTTTCTGCAGTGCCTTTGGCATGCCATGTTTCCTGTGCCTTGCTGACTGCTTTCACTAGGTTGCAATCTCCCCATTATATTTTCTCAGATACCTCCAATATGTACTTATCACAATCTCAATATTTCTTATTTATAAATATGCAAGTATTGTTAATGTCTTCATTCCTCCTAAAATGTAAGTTCAATGGTGTCAGAGAGCTTATCTTCCACCTAAGTGGCACATACCCCACTCCCTGCACAGTGCCTGACACATTATTGGTGCTCAACAAATGCATACAGAAAAAGAGGATGAATAAATACACAAAGGTATTCCATATTATTCAAATTCAAATAGCACTTCAGCCAAGTATTACCTGTTTGATCTTCATTATGTTAGTTAAATCTGCTGTTTCATTGTTATTATAGGTAAGATAGAAATAATATTGACAGCTTCACAAGATTGATATGAAAATTAAAGCATATGCAAAGGCTTTCTTTGAAAACTGCAAGATGCTTTTAAGATGCAATTAATGAGTTGGTGTAAATTATGTTTCTTCCAACACATTGGCAAAAGGGCGAAATATACAACAAATCTAAAAGTCCTTTGGAAATATAGGCCACAGTCTTTAGAAATATTTAATCTTTGCTTCAATCATAGGGGTTCTAAAATTTTATTCTAACATAATAATTGGGCAAATATGCAATATATATGTAAAAAGATGTTCATTCCAGCATTATTTCTAATAAAAAAATAAGAAAGACTCTAAATATATCCTCACATGTGAAGGGACTGTGGTAACCTGGTTGGCACAATTTAAGAAACAACCAAAATATATTTCCCCCATATGAAGAGGGGTATGGACCAATGCTAGCAGAGGGCTGACTATGGCACACAGTGTGACTGAAGAAGAAAATATTTTTATACCCAGATACACAATGCTGAGAGTGGGCTTTGCAATGGCAAGAGCATATGAATGTAACTCAAGGCTTAAGATATATGATCTCAAGCATAGAGTAACCTCAACTGAACATGACATTGAGAGGTTAGCCTGAGATTTACACTAACACTGGTGGTAGTGGGGCAGTAGACTTGATCCCCAGCACATAAGTTGTACAACTATTTCTATCAAGAGTTGGCATCTCCAAAACGGATTATCACTATGAGCACAGAACCCCTGAGGTCTTCCTTTATGGTAGCTATAAAAAAAAAGGAACTGCTTCTAAAGTAGATGTTTCAGAGGCAGTTATGGGGTTTCCAACCTTAATGAAATAATAACTCTGAGTTTTAAAATGTCTGCACCAACACAAGATAAGCAATGTTCTCTATAAACACTTAGCAAGCATCCATAATTCTTAATTAATTCTTGGAGGCTCCAAAGTAGAAATACTGGATTGCCTGTGAGCTGGAAGGAGAGTGGCTTGAGACATTAATTTGAATGTAAAAGAAGTATGAATTAATATATCCTTCAAGTTGGTTCTACTCAGTATGCCCAACAAAATGCTTCAACACTTTTTAAGAAAAAAAAGATATGCTGTTTTGTTACTTCACTCCCATATCCTTGTGCTGAATTAGGAAAAGATGAACTGATAAAATATACTGAGGACCCACCAGCCTAATTCCTGAGGATCCTCGTCAGGAACAGAGCCCAAATGAGAAAGGGTCTTTCTAAAGGAATGTTGCTTGTAACTCACCGGAAACCACTTGAATAATGACTCTGAAGTTGGAAGAACTGATTGGTGGAAGCGAACTAAAGTTCTACAGAGATGTTGTACTATGCAGAATTCAATGGTAGGGATAATGGCACAACGGACAATCCATGCTCAGCCTTAAGGCATTTCTGCTCAAATTTTCATAACACTACTGTAGATCCTGGATTTCTCTAATACTGATTAATATCATGAAGCCTATTTAGGATGTGGGTTGGAAGCTGTGTTAGCTAAGAAAAGAGAGATTTCACTGTCAGCAAAACCATGGAAAAACATTCTGTCAGAAGGTAGAAGAAATAGATTTCTATAAGGATTACTAGAAAAAATTAATAAAGGAAGAGGGTGAAATATGGGCATAAAATGCACAAGAATAAGTGTATTTAGCAAAAACACATGCTTATATGGTGCTCATGATGTGCCAGGCACCACTCAAAGAACTTCATGTGTATTTACTCTTTGAACAACCTCTATAAGACCTATAAGGATGCTACCAGTATTCACTGAGGAATGAGAAAACTGAGATGTAGAGGGCTGACAGCCTTTCCAGGTAAGTAGCTGAACTAAGGTTTAAATCCAGGCATCCTGGCTCTAGACCTGTCTTTTAGCCACCACCCCTTGTAAGAAGTGGCAAAAAGAATGTTTTTGTAGGAGGAATTTAATGGGAAGCAAGAATTTGGGAATTTGGCTGGATGAAACATGCAGAGTCCAGGAAGAAGTTGAGTGTGCAGAAAGAATTTGGAAATGTGGCCAATAATAGCACCGTGCAGTTTGAGAGTTCATACAGTGGAAATGGCCATGTGGCACTGGCAGCCTCCTTAAACTTCATCTTCCTGTCCCATTGCCCTGGGCTTCGCTTTCCTTCACTACAAAGAACCCATTTGTTACTTCTAGTGAGAAAATTGAAAGTGGCTGTGGGAAATAAAGCTGAAATTACACAACATCTGAGCAACCTGTTAGAAATGGCAATGACTGTCCTCAACCTTGAAAAACTCTCTCAAATGAAGACTGCTTGTACCTGATTTCAAAGGTAAAAAGGAACACTGTTTTAATATCTGTGCATTAAGCCCTTGATGTTATGCTTTGTTAGTCTTCATTGGCTATAATTTTTGCCACCATTATTTTATTTTTTGCCTTTTTGTCAGGGGTAGCACAATCATTAGCTCCTAAAATAATGAGAATTTAAGGTATTAATATTTTTCCTTTTCAGTGATTTTATGTAATTTAGGATTAAAAATACCAATAACTACATACTATTTTAGGCAAAGAAAGGAAATGAGCAAATGTTCACTATTTTAAGATGAGAGCATTATATAAAGGAAATTGTGGCCATAAAATTTAACCAAATCATAACTTATTTCTTATGATGAGAAAAACCTGGAATAACATGAAAAAAATAGTCTCCAAACTGATAGGGAGCCAAGAGAACAACAGTTGATTCAGACAAGACCAAGCTAGTGAGTAGGTGAGTTTATTAGGACTTACATATGAGGCACTCCTGGACTGCAGCAGGACAGCTTTAGAGGTCTGCCCTGTCCCCTGTCTCTAAACCACTTTTAAGCCAATTTTCTGGCGTTTTGCCTGCTGCGCTTAAGTGATGAGACTAATTTTACCTGCTCGTCCACAGAGCCCCATGGCCTTGGCTAATTCTCTGGCCTTTAAGGTTCAGGCAGCAGGCATATGCCCTTGACTAGGCAGGTGGGAGACCCGTCATACTAAAATCCATTCCATCTTCTAACTCTTTCATTCTTTCCACCAATCTTGCATGAGAGTCCCTGAGTGAGGGAGGAGAATTATACAGGTTTATAATGCAGAGCCATGGCTTGTGCATACAGACCATATCCACAGTGTACACAACAGCATAAAAAGCAGAAGCTAACAACAATTATTATATAATGCCTATTGGCAAAATACCACTCCAGTGAGAGGGTAAGGTATGTAACCAATTTGAGAATGAGTCAAAGAACCTAACTGGGCTATACCATGGATCTGAGATGACAAATGATTTAAAGCATCTGTGACATTATTTTCTTTATCAGTGATATGGTTTGGATTTGTGTCGCCATCCTAATCTCATGTTGAATTGTAATTCTTGATGTTGGAGGCGGGGCCTGGTGGGAGGTGATTGGATCATGGGGGCAGTTTCTCATGGTTTAACACCATCTCCCTGGATGATGTCCTAATAGTGAGTGAGTTCTCATGAGACCTGGTTGTTTAAAAGTCTGTAGCACCCTCCGCCCTCTCTCTTCTTCCTGCTCTGGGTATGTACGATGTGCCTGCTTTCCCTTTCACCTTCTGCCATGATTGAGCCTCCCCAGAAGCTGAGCAGATGCCAGCCTTCATGCTTCCTGTACATCTGTGGAACTGTGAACCAATTAAATCTTTTTTCTTTATAAATTACCCAGTCTGAGGCATTTTTTTATAGCAATGCAAGAAAGGAATAATACAATCAGGGATATAGGCATAACAGGTAATGCCTATAAGGGCGCATGTTGTTGGATCTCTGTTGAGTTAGTGATTGGGTTTCCAGGTAGAGGCGATCCCCGGTGAATCCAGTTTGCATTACTGGTGCTATTGAACCAATCATTCCAGTTCTGTAGGGAAAAAGACAGACTATTCCAAGGCCTATCATTATCACTTGACAGGGGGAGGTATTCATATACCCTAAAATTGAACTGGTTGCTGACTGCAGCTATGGTCATAGCCCAGTCCAAGAAGACATGACCAGCTGCCATGGGTAGCAGGAGCCACAGCCTGTGGGTGTAAACACAGGTGTTTGGTAGGAACGTCCATAGGTGCATCCATTCCTCATAACATAATTACTGCTGTATTTTCTCCCACTGGCCCTATTGGGGAAGCCACCACAGGTCTCAAGCCTGCCTTACAGTACCACACATGGCTTCCTTCCCCAGGACCAAGCTTAATAGCTAATTGGTAAGTTTCCGGCCTTCCTCACACTATCTGCACGAGAATTGCTTGAATCCGGAAGGCAGAGGTTGTGGTGAGCCGAGATGGCGCCACTGCTCTCCAGCCTGGGTGACACAGTGACACTCCATCTCAAAAAAAATAAGTAAATAAAAAAATAAAGGACTAATGGACAAGACACCATCCGTTGTAGCTTGACATGCCCCTTATGCAGGGTATGTGACTGTACCACCCCCAGAGCTGGGCTTGGCTAGAAGGCCTTCCACCCAACATTTTATAGGATAGGTAGTTTTTACTATGATGGTCTGCTTTCTGGTGATGGCCTCCACTTGTTGCAATCCCCATACAAGGCCAAGAGCTGTTGCTCTATAACTGTATAGAATGAATCTGCTCCCTTCCATAATTGAGACCCAACCCCTACAGGTACCATTTCTGTTGGTTGTTTTTGCCATAAACTTCAATTCATACCTGTGGCATCTCTAGTGACTCCTAATACAAAAGCATGCTGTGGCAGTGTGGCACCTAATGCTCGGGCTTATTTCACCATTATTTTTGTTTTATCAGATGCCTCTTGCTCTATGTGTGTTCAGACCCAATTTTTATTTTTTTTTATTAGGGTGTACAATGGGTGGAGGCTTTGCGTCAAATGAGAAATGAGTATCTTCCAGTAGCCCAAGAAACCTAGGAAAACCTGGAGTTGCTTTACTGTCTGGGAAACGGACTGCTGTGCTGTCTTATCAATGACAGCTCCAAGTAGGTTTTGCATCTTACTCAACCAGAAAACTCCTAAGAATTTGATCTCTATGCTGGGCCCCTGTTTCTTCTTGAGGTTGACTATCCACCCCTTGTCCTTCAGGCTGTCCAAGACGATTCGTAGGACAGTCTCCAGGTCCATAAGAGACTCGGAGGTTAGTATGTTATCATTAATGTAGTGAAACAGGTAGACTGAGGCAGGCAAGGGGAGTCTATTCAGGTCCTGGGCAACCATATTAGGACAGATGGTGGAGCTGTGCAGCTCCTTTTTTCTTTACAAATTACCCTTTATATTACCCTTTACCTCTTTAGAAAGCACCCAAGGAAGCTACCATTGTGGTGGCTCCCAGAAAGTCTGTTGGTTGTCCTAAGCGAATGCATACTGATCCTGTTTGCTAAGGGATACTGCTAAGGGATACTGGAAAAGGCATTAGACAAGCCAATCACAGCATGGATATTTCCCAAGCTAAGCACTACCTGCTCCAGCAGTTGAGCAATATTGGGCACAGCTGCATGGGCAGGGCGCACCACATTTTTTGGCTCATGGTAGTCTACCACCATTCTCCAAGTGCCATCTGGTTTCTTCACAGGCCACATGGGGCTGTTACAGGAGCTGTGAGTGGGCCGATTTGTACTTTATGCCAATAACTCAGAAAATCCTGCTGTTTACATTAAACCAACAATATCAAATTAAACTTGCTTATCAAAAAATCACATAGACGAAGATCATTCTGATTTTTACAAGGTTTACAACCTCACAATCTTCATGTCAAATCCTGACACCTTAAAGTATCTGGCAGAGGCAAATATAAAACTTATCTAATCAGTAAACTCAGACAGAAATGTATGCTGACACTTTTGAAGATATTTTTATTCTACGAATAATTTTAAAGCCAGCTTATTTACCAAAGATTATTGAATTCACACAAGCTTGAAAAGCATTTGAACTTATTTGATTTATGACTACTCATTTATTTATATGCCAATTTGGTAGCATGTACATACACATAAACATGTACATACACATAAACATATTTAGGCTGGGGGCAGTGGCTCACGCCTGTAATCCCAACACTTCTGGATGCCAAGGCAGGTGCATCATCTGAGGTCAGGAGTTCAAGACCAGCCTGGCCAACATGGTGAAACCCTATCTCTACTAAAAATACAAAAATTAACTGGGCATGGTGGGTGCATGCCTGTAATCCCAGCTACTCAGGAGGCTGAGGCAGCACAATCATCCGAGCCCAGGAGGCAGAGGTTGCAGTAAGCCAAGATCTTGCCACTGCACTCAAGCCTGGGTGACAGAGCGAGACTCCATCTCAACAACAACAACAACAACATACTTAAACATATATATGATACACAGAGAAAGATCCAATAGCTTTTACCTCAGAACTCTAGTCATGAGACAATATCGTAAACTCATTATTTTACAAAAGATAGCTGGATTCAAGTTATTTTTGACAAAATTGGGACCTGTTCACATGGCTCAACTTTATTTGTCCAAAAGCAGTTTCCATGGCTATTTGATTTTGTATAACCTCTTCAGCCCTTTTTTCCCCCTCAGTTCCAAATGAATTTATTGTTTACATTTTAGCTGGAACTTACTGAACTGCTTAAGAAAAACAAAATTTCCAAGTGGCCTTTCATTAGTGGATTTTATAATATCTAATATCTCAATACCAGTGACTTAGTAGATTCAAAGCAGGCAGAAAAGGAAAAAGCAAAATAGAGAGCTTTAGAAGACTCTACTTAACCATGTAGTTGTAGGTTAACCATTTGAGCTCTGAATTTTTCTGAGAATTTGTCTATCAGTTTTAAAATGTGCACAAGAATGGGCCTTAATACAAAACCAGCTTGAGTCCTAGAAAACCCGGCATGCCTTTGACCTTCTGCAGGAGTTTCTACCCCTTCTTCCTTTCCTGCTCTAACGATTTCTTAGTAACAAGCCCTATTGCAACAACAGCACACTTACTGTTCTTATCGCACTCTAATATCTTAGCTTCTTGCAATAGAGGCTCAGTCTCCACCAGCTTTGTCCAAGTATCCCTGCACTTAAGTGGCAGCCCACAAAGTTTGAGCACTTGGTGCCGGGCGCGGTGGCTCATGCATGTAATCCCAGCACTTTGGGAGGCCGAGGCGAGCAGATCACCAGAGGTCAGGAGATCGAGACCATCCTGGGACAACATGGTGAAACCCCGTCTCTACTAAAATACAAAAAATTTACCAGGCGTGGTGGTTGCGCACCTGTAGTCCCAGCTACTCTGGAGGCTGAGGCAGGGGAATCGCTTGAACCCGGGAGGCGGAGATTGCGGTGAGCTGAGATGGCGCCACTGCACTCCAGCCTGGGCGATAGAGCGAGACTCAGTCTCAAAAAAAAAAAAAAAAACGGTTGAGCACTTGGGCAACTCCACATAATATGAGTTGCCGACCACCCCGAGATTGCCCCGACAGATGTTCCTTCCTGACTTATCATTTGGTCTCTCAGATTCTGTTTGTGACACCAATTGTAACAAGAAAAACCCAGAATCATATAGAAAAACTGCCCGCCAAACTTGGAGGGAGCTGAGAAACTGAAAAAAGACTCAGACGAGTCCAGCTTTGTGAGTAGATGAGTTTAAGACTTACATACAAGGCACTCCTAGACCGCAGCAGGACAGCTTGAGAGACCTGCCCCACCCCTTGTCTCTGATCTACTTTTAGGCTAATTCTCTGGCTCTTTGCCCACCTTTTTAAGCAATGAGACTATTTTTCTTGGTAGGTTCTCAGATACTTTGGGGGATGTTTATGTTCTCAGGAACACCTGCTCCTCCACTGAGCCCCATGGACTTGGCTCACTGCCCAGGCTCAAAGTTCAGGCAGCAGGCATACACCTTGACTAGCTAGGTAGGAAACCTGTCACACTACAGTTCTAATATAATATTTTCTGTAAACTTAATGATATTGAGAGGCATCACAGAAAAGATTGAATCTATATTTCATTATTATTCTTCATTTTGAATAATAATGATTCAGCATTCCTCAATATCAGGGAATTTCTGAGCATATTTTGTTACACTTACCACCATGTTATAAAATAAATTGTAACCTTTAAGTAATGGAAAGATTTATACAGAATTCAATAATTATCTTGTTTAATCTGATAGCAAATAATTTCCATTGAATGACAACAGAGTTAACTGGATAGCATCAAGCAATGTGCTATAGGTGGGAATTGAACAATGAGAACACTTGGACACAAGAAGGGGAACATCACACACCGGGGCCTGTAGTGGGGTGGGGGAAGGGGGGAGGGAAAGCATTGGGAGATATACCTAATGTAAATGATGAGTTAATGGGTGCAGCACACCAACATGGCACATGTATACATATGTAACAAACCTGCACATTGTGCACATGTACCCTAGAACTTAAAGTATAATAAAAAAATTTTAAAAATTAAAAAATAATAATAATAATAAAACACATTATACAATTCTAAGGAAATCAGTTTTACAAAGCAATTAATAATGCGAGGTAATGTACTTTTGCTATGCAGCACTCTCAATTGCATAATTTTGAGCAAAAAGTTGTGTAAAGTATACACGGAAAGTTTATTCAATTATGGAAAGATACACCGTAATAACAGCTATAATCTATAATCACACAATCAAGGTACATAGGATAGAAATCATTTGCTATTAATGAAAGGAAAGACAGAGAAGGGGGGAGATAGAGGACAGACGAGAGAGAAACAGAGACAGAGACAGAAATAGAGACAGAAACAGAGAGACAGGTAGACTTGTTTCATGAAGAACTCCTATAATATGTAGACAATTTATAGTGTTGATTCTTGTGCAAATAAAAGGTAGATAATTTAAAGCTTCATATATCAAGGCATTTTAACATCTTAAAGTATGTAGAAAATTAAGATATTGTAGATAAACTCTGACATACAGACTGAGAGAAAATGTCTCTTCAAGACAGATTTTACAGAAGTTAAACTTGAAATGACTTGTATCTAAAGTAATATATTCTATCTAGTACATTTAAATACATGGCTTTTTATTGAAATGGTACAAATACTATTCAATAATAAAATCTCTTAGGTTATAACATCCAAAAATTTAGCTGTAAATGCATATGTACTAAAGGCAGCTTTTTCTAAAAATGTCTAGATGTAAAATATTAAAATGAAGAAATATAAAATTGTTACTGTTTTTTAAAGGATTTGTCATGATCAGTATTTTTCTATGCCCTTTTTAATTTACATAAGCTGCTAGTATTTATATTTTGCTTTTCAGTATTTTTTTATAAATCAAAGTCGAAAATTGAATCCACAATTTAGTGGATACAATCCTCTTAGGTAGAAAACTTTACTTCAGTGTCTTAAACCGCCTAAATTATCGTTTGGTGTTACATAGGCACCCTTGTTGCGAAGGAAATTATATTCTGATGCACAAAATTCAGCTGGAATGTGGCAAAACACAAAACAATTTATGTGACCATATTGCCTATTATGTTTAATATCATAATCATGAACAATTCCATTCTTGGAAATTTCTATTTACGTAACTACCATTTTCTCAATGAAATACACTTTCGCTGCATACGTTGCATTGACTTAACAATTATGTACCAAAGTCCATTCTTTTCTCTTAATCATACTCTGAAATATCAGAGTTACTTGGAATTAAAATGAATCATCAGTTATTTTTTTTCCAAGAACACAGCCACCACCTTGATGCTGACTTAATTTTCATAGTGTCATTTTGTTTTATTGATCATCTCATAAGTTAAATACCAGAATTTGAAAACCCGGAAAAGACGATCTTTTTGCTTGGGCTTTACACACCTACAAGAAAAATGCCAGCGTCCTAAACCTCCACGTAATATACTTGTAAAAAAACTTGACTAATGGTAGCAGTCACTAAAAAGTGCAAATATAGAATCATATGGTAGTTGCGTTAGTTTTTTAAAAAAGTGATAAACTGTTCTCCAGACTGGCTATATCATCTTAACATTCCCAACCACAATGAACGAATGATCCAGTTTCTTTGAATTCCAGCCAACATTTGGTATATCTATTATTTTTCACTTTAGACATTCTTACAGAGGTGTAGTAATATCTTATTGTGATATTAATTTGCATTTCCCTGATGCCTAATGATGCCGAAACTTCTTTTCATGGGCTTATTTGCCATGTGTCTCTCCACTTTAGTGAAATGTCTATGTCATTTGACCATTTATCAATTGGACATTTTTCTATTGAAATTTTATATATTCTAGGTAACCTGCTCGAGTCCCCTTCCACACACTGTGGAAGCTTCGTTCTTTCACTCTTTGCAATAAATCTTGCTGCTGCTAAAAAAAAAAAAAAAAAGAAATTCTATATATTCTATACAGTAGTCCTTTGTTGGATGTCATTTGCAAATATTTTCTTCAAGTTTGTAATCTGACTTTTCATCCTCTTAACAAAGCAAAGTTTTAAATTTCATGGAGTCCAGTTCATTAATTTTAATTTTATGGATCATGCCTTTTGGTATTAACTCTAAGAACTGTAAGTCTAGTTCTATATACACAACACTTTTCCTTATGTTTTTTCTTTTTTGGTTTCACAGATTTATGTTTTACATTTAAGACTGCAATGCACTTAGAGTTCATTTTTGTATGAAGTGTGAACTAAAAATAGCTCTTGGCCTAAATCTAAAATGTAAATCAATAAAAGTTCCAGAAGAACACATAGCAGAAAATCTCTATGACTTTACATTTAGAAAAGTGTTTTTAGATTTGAAACCAAAAGCATGATCCATTAAAAAAATTGATCAATTGGACTTCATTAAAATTAATAATACTGTGCAATAGTCATTGTTTAGAGAATGAAAAGGCAGGCCACAACTAAGATAAAATATTTGCTAATCATATATCTGAAAGGAATTTGCATCCAGAATACATAAAGCACTCTAACAACTTGCTAATAAGGAAACAAACAACCCACTTATAGATTGACAAGACTTTGGAAAATACATTTTCGCAACCAAACTTTGGTGAGGATAAGAAGCAAGTGGAATGCAAAATTGATTTTGCCACTTTGGAAAATGTTTTCATAGTTTTTTTTTTTTTTTTTTTTTTTGAGATGGAGTCTCGCTCTGTCTCCAGGCTGGAGTGTGCAATGGCGCAATCTCGGCTCACTGCAACCTCCGCCTGCCAGGTTCAAGCTATTCTCCTGCCTCAGCCTCCCTAGTAGCTGGGACTACAGACATGCACCACCACGCTCAGCTAATTTTTGTACTTTTAGTGGAGACGGGGTTTCACCATGTTGGCCAGAATGGTCTTGACCTTCTGACCTTGTGATCTGCCCACTTCAGCCGCCCAAAGTGCTGGGATTACAGGCGTGAGCCACCCCGCCCAACCATAGTTTCTTTTCAATTTAAATATACACTTACCTATATGACCCAGCAGTACCATTCCTGGTGTTACCCCAGGAATATAAAAATGTATGCTCCTAGAAAAACATGCGTGAATGTTTCTAGCAGCTTTATTTGTAGTCACTAAAAACTAGGAACAACCCAGATATTCTTCAACTGGTGAATAAATAAACCATGCATACCCATACGATGGAAAACTACTTAACACAAAAGAGAAACAAATTATTGATTCATGTTGATATGGTTTGGCTGTGTCCCCATCTAAATCTCATCTTGAATCGTAATCCTCATAGTCCCCACATGTAGTGGGAGGGACCCATGGGAAGTAATTGAATCATGGGGGCGGTTTCCCCCATGCTGTTCTCATGATAGTGAGTGAGTTCTCACGAGATCTGATGGTTTTATAAATGTCTGGCATTTCCTCTGCTTTCACTCACTCTGTCCTGCCACCCTGTGAAGGTGCCTGCTTCTCCTTCACCTTCCATCATGATTGTAAGTTTCCTGAGGCCTTCCCAGCCATGTGGAACTGTGAGTCAATTAAACTTCTTTCCTTTATAAATTACCCAGTCTTGGATATTTCTTCACAGCGCATAAGAACGGACTAATAGGCATGTGCAACATGGATGAATTTTTAATTTTGGTATGTGAAAGAAGCCAGGCCAAGAGGCCACATAGTGTAATTTTCCATTTATATGACACTCTCAATCAACAATGCTGCATAGATGGAAAACAGATTGTAGTATTCAGGGTTAGAGTTGCAGGAAAGGGTATTACAAAGGGGCAGCATAAGAAAACTTTGAGGTGATAGAACTGTTCTTTATGATACTATACTGGTGGATTCACAACTCTAGGAGTTTTCACAACACACAGAACTGTAAACCACAAAGAATAATTGTCTTCTATACAAGTTTTAAAAGTTGACCAAGATACAAAGGGTACCCAAGATGGATTATAGACTGTGACAAATGAATCTAACTGTACTAAAAATAAGTGATATGACAACACTATATTTGTACAGAAGTAAGGAGCTGACCTAAGTAACTTTGAAAAATATTGTTTGACTGCATATTGGAATGTTAAAAATAAAAGTACACACTGTATTCTAGTTAGTAAATTTGTAATAAGATATGAGTTAGCAATGCCGTAACTTCTTTATAGTAGGGCTGAAAGAAGTAAATAAGTGTACTATGGATAATAAAAGCTGGTTTGAAAAAAAATTGAAATAAGCCAAGATGAAATGTAAGAATCTACCACAGCCTGGCACGGAGGCTCACGCCTGTAATCCCAGCAGTTTCGGAGGCTGAGGTAGGGGGATCACCTGAGGTCAGGAGTTTGAGACCAGCCTGACCAATATGGAGAAACTCCGTCTCTACTAAAAATACAAAAATTAGCCAGGCGTGGTGGTGGGCACCTGTAATCACAGCTACTCGGGAGGCTGACGCGGGAGAATCGCCTGAACTCAGGAGGCGGAGGTTGCAGTGAGCCAAGATCGCGCCATTGCACTCCAGCCTGAGCAACAAGAGCGAAACTGTCTCAATTAAAAAAAAAAAAAAAGGAATCTACCACTGTGGAGTTGTGTTGGAGTTGGAGGTTTTAGTGTGAGCTCTTGTTTCTGTAACCATACAGTCATATAGTCTACACAGAAAGCAAGAGGGAGCTTTGCACACATGCTGTATTAAACATCAATACATGAAATGTAAATAGTTTTGAAAAAGGCACTTAAGTAAAAAAAAAAAAAAAACTAACCAAAGACATAACAAGGGGCTTTGAAGAAAATACTAAAATGTTATTGAAAGATGTTAAGACGGCTTATATTATTTTCCATTGCAAATTTAAGCCATTCACTTGTAGACAACACATAAAGCAGAATCAAAAAAGAAAAGATTTTAAAATACTAAAAATTTGTTTGAATGAATATTTCCCTCCACAAAATAAATATTCATGATGATTTTTCTTGCATTAATTAAAGTTAGTAATTTAACAAATAGGGGTGGAATAGTATTCACAAAATAAGTAATAATGGGTACAGGGCTCAATTGAGTTGGTTTAAGGAATATGATTCTCTCCACAGGCTGAATTGATTAAACCAGAGATAATCAATTTGCCTGAATGAAGAAAATTAAGATGAATTAACAAAGCTATTTGTATAAACAGGTGGTGTCAACAATGGTTGAGAGACAAGCTTTGAGCTGAGACTGGCTGGGTTTGATTTCTTGAGCATCTGTGGAATCAGAGAAATAACAGCACTTGTCTTCTAGAATTAACAATTCTAATGAAGTAACAAATGGGAAGTGTGAAGCATGATGCTGGCACAGAGTGCCCGGCAAGTAGTAACAATTAATAATATGACTACCATTAATTAACTCAATTGAAAATATCCAGCAACTCTAGGGATATGAGAATGTAAATAGTCCTGTAAATGATTAAAAATATATTATCAAAACCCTGCATCTACTTGGAAAGAACTCTCTATTGCATTACTCGCCTATCCTAAACTTGAGTACTTAAGAAAAGGAACTTAGAGTACCTAAGATACCTCCTGGCTTAACTTTTTACATAAGCTCAAACAAATTATTGCTACTGCTCTTTCATATTCCACAACACTGTTGTTGAATGCATTATTCCACAGGGAAAGTTGACATCCTTCTATTAAATTACACATTTAAAAAACTGGTAGAAAATAGTAAGATCGTAATTTCCCATCACAATCCAACATTTGAAAAATATCCCGAGTACGATACTGCTTTTGCATTAATGCCATATTGAAGAAACAAACTTTTCTATGCAAGAATTGACAATATTCATCACATTCTTTTAGGAGTCTCCAGGTTTAAAATGTCAAGTGTCTTTAAGTATGCCAAATTTTGACCTAGAAATATTTTAATAGCAAAGATTTTTAAATTATGCATTTTCTATTCAAGTAATAACACTGAATAGCAATGAATTATAAAATCATCACTATTAAATAATCTAATATTGGCTTATTCATGAAATAGACTTTTCATTAAATAAAGCAAAACTTCATATTATTTTTACGTGGAGTTCAATACAAAACTATTATCTAGAATCTCATACAGGCCATGTCTATTTTTATTAATTTAATGAAAAGAGAATGGATGACATAAAGTTAAATAAAGATGACCTTATTCTGCTCTGGGGATTTTAGTCTGCTTTTCCAACTCACATCTCTATGAAGAATCTGAGTTTCAGTGTGTTTGTTAAAAATAATAAAAATTAATATTATTTTCATATATATTATTCTGTATGTGTATAAACACATATTTTATACACACAGATGTATGTTGTGTTAGAATGACAAGGTGAAGGAGCCGAAATTAACACTGATTTTTCTCAGTCATTGTTTCTATGGAAACATGACAGCTAACAGAAATACATAAAATCTGAACTCCTTTGCAGTAACATTAGTATAATTGTCTTACTCTTGACAAAGGAAATAGTATTGCTCATGCCTATATTTTCAAAATTATGTTTTCTAAATGACCCAAACTATTGGCTCATTTAGAAACTATCTCCTTTCCAGTTGAGAACAAATTCAATTTTTATTAAAGTGAATTTATTTTAAGTTTCTCCTTGAAAACCCTTTAAGTCATGTGTAATATAAGGCACATGAATTATAGTCTGTGAATAAAGCCTGTAACCACTTAATACAGTGTCCTGTGGAATGTGTTCACAATTAAATTTTAAACTCAAAGATTTAAATGGCAAACACTTAATACCTTTTTTGCTGGTTATATAATTCATTGATTTAGGAGTAAAAATTGAAAATAAGTTGAAAGATAACCTGCAAAATACATATAAGGAATTACATAAACCCATGGCTACTGACTACAAACACAGCCATGGCATGTACTGTCTGTGGGCACCATCTCATTACAAAGGTAGAATAGGTGTCCTCTTGGCTCACAGAGATGAAAATATTTATTATCTGGACTTTTACAGAAAAAAAGTTTGAATAAAGTATGCCAAAGTATATTCACTGTTTCATTGTTGCAATACTAAAAAATCGGAAATAACCTAAATATATTTGAGATAATGAATGAATAAGTAAAAAAAAAAAATTACAAAATGGGATCTTACATAGAGAAAAATGAATAAACTTGATATCTATGGAAATGCATTTGATATGGACACTGGAAAATATAGAGTGAGAAAAGCTGTATGTACTATGGTACATTTTCACAAACACCATTTGTAAAGGTTTTAAAAGAAGAGAAATCAATATTTTATGTAATAGCTTTTTTAAAATGTATTGGAATGATTAATATCAAATCAAAGTAGTGGCATCTGGTGAAAGGGGGAGGAAATGGACGTTGAAAAAGATACAAAGGAGACTTCAAATGTATTTTAATGTTTTATATCTTATTTCTTATATTTTAAAATGTTTTGAATAGGAAAAATAAAACAAAAGAAATTTAACATTTAATTAATTAAAACACAAAATTTACAATTAATGTATCCCTATACAGTATTTCACTCATTATTTGCTTAACAAATGTCACATTTAATTAGAATGTTGAATTTGCCACATTTACTGAACAAAATTATCATGAATTTTTTAGAAATATTTTCTCAATCGTTATATTCCAAGACATCAATTGCTTATGTTTTCAGCTCTGTATATTGTCATGATTAATTTGATAAAATGACAGCCTACCTTCTAAACACAATGTATTACTAGAAACAAATTTTTTAAAACCGATAAACTTACTGCCTTTTTTCTAAATTTAAAGATAGGTTTGTTCATATAAATTGAAATGTTCCTCCTAAGTTTTTCCCTGTAAAGTTTGACTCTTTGCCTAAAGATAAAAAAGCAGTTTCTGAAAAGTCATCTCTCTAACCAAGTATTTATATTAATCTAATAATATTTTATTTTATTTTTGAGACAGTCTTGCTCTGTCGCCCAGGCTGGAGTGCAATGGCGCGATCTCCGCTCACTGCAACCTCCTCCTCTCAGGTCCAAGTGATTCTCCTGCCTCAACCCCTCAAGTAGCTGGGATTACAGGGGCCTGCCACCACGCCTGGCTAATTTTTGTATTTTTAGTAGAGACGGGGTTTCGCCATGTTGACCAGGCTGGTCTCAAACTTCTGACCTCAGATGATCCTCCCGCCTCAGCCTCCCAAAGTGCTGGGATGACAAGCGTGAGCCACCCCACAGGGCCTCTAATTAACATCTTAACCTATATTGCTTTAATGTTCCTAGGAGGAAAAAAATTGAATATATGTTTTACAACTTACCAGAAATAAACTTTCTTTTGATGTTTGCTCAGTATCCTGAGAAGTTTAACCTAATCAAATAAATAAGCAAGGATTTCAATTCACAGATTATGTTATCTAAAGTATGCAGTTGAGAACATTTATACCTCACCTCTCACCTCATTTCCTAATCCTTATGTCTGTGTCCCAAGAAGTTAGAGACTAAGAATAAATGATTGTGAAAAATCACTTCTTTTTGGAAACGAGCAAAATTAACATCTCATAAAACACCAGTGAAGAAAAGTCCAATTTAGCATCTTGACGGAAGCCCAAAAAACTATTTTATTTTGAGCAAAAACTCAGTGAGCCACATTATCTGCAAGAAAGGAAAGAGACTGAAGAAAATTTTTATAGTAAATATAATTCTAGTATCCTGTTTTTAAATGTCAAAAAAAGTAAAAATAAAAAAACATAAGATAATCACATTCTTCTGTTCCTGCTTTCAGTATGATCATTTCAGCTGTAAATTCAGCAATGGTAACTCAAAACAGACAATTAATGAATAAAGGTAAACAAACTCTTTATTCTTAAGTTAATAGAAGTTTAAAGTAAAATTTTCGGTTTTGGTCAGGTGCATAAAAATGTGGAAACATTGCTTTGTTTGAGTAACCACTTAATGTGCAGAACAAATTTTCCTTCTGGAATGAGTACTTGTGGCAAGGGTAAATGAGGGGACCAAATGGACAGGAAGTGAGATGAGTCTTACAATGGAGTAAAACTCAGAAATGTCTTTTCAGGACAGGAGTGAGAATCATTAATAGAGCTAGGTCCTAAAATAGACTGGGGATGAGGCTCAGGGGTAGCATGAAACTCATGGACAGGTAAGGTTCAGATATGGAATGAAATTCAGAACTTAGGAAAAATGAAAGAAGGCAGGAGATAAAAGTTCTCACTGATCAGAAGAATGGGAAAAGACGCTCTTGTAATCTGAAAAGCATGGGGAAATTCACCATTATTTTTTTCTCACACTTCGCTTTCACTGCTTTGCCCCATACAAGATCTAGTCATGAAAGTATATACATAAAGGCTAAAACTCCAGGTTTTTGGAAAGTGTGTGGATGAAAGGGACCCTTAGCAGCCAAAGACTGGGGAAACACATAGAGAAGAGGAGCTGGAGAAAATTGCCCTTTTTTAAAAAAAAAAAAATTTAAGAAATGGAGTCTTGCTCTGTGGCTCAGGCTGTAGTAAAAAGGCACAATCACAGATCACTGCAGCCTCAAACTCTTGGGCTCAGATGATCCTCCTGCCTCATGCCCCTGAGTAGTTGAGATTACAAGTGTTAGCCGCCATGCCCAGAAAAAAACATATACTTTGAATGGAGTCCTGAGCTCAACCACAAGCGGCACATGCATGGAACTGACCTAAAACAACATAGTAAAGCTTTGACAACTGACCTATAGTACAGACCACTGCCTAGGTCTCAGAGAAACCGCAAAGGCACACACAACAGAGCAGTCGAAAATAGCACAGCAAAGGATTTTATAAACAAAAATGACATTCAAACAATAGTCTACAGACGTGGATTGGTACTCATAGTCTGAATGCAACCAAATCGATTGCATATTCTCCAGAAAATTACAAAGGCAGCAGAATTTTATTACATACTATTCAAAATGTCCAGGATATAATAAAAAATAATTGATATATGAATAATCATAAAAATATCTCAAGGGATTAACTCTTAAGGGAAATGACAGTCAATAGGCAGATGCTAAACCGAAACTGATCGAGATGTTGGAATTATTCAAAAAAGACTCGGAAATTAGAATTATAGTTATGGCCCATGAATTAAGAGTGAACACTCTTGAAACAAATAGATAGTTGTCAGGAGAGAAACAGAAGAAACAGAAAAGAATAAAATGGCATTTTTTTTTTTTTAAGTCAGAGTTTTGCTCTGTCACCCAGGCTGGAGTGCAATGGCGCAATCTCGGCTCACTGCAACATCTGCCTCCCAGGTTCAAGCAATTCTCCTGAAAATGGCAATTTTATAACAAAGAAATGAATTAGTGAGAATTTTAAAATTCACTGAAAGAGAGCCATAGCAAAATGGAAATAACAGAAGACGGAGTCGGCAGACTTGAAGATAAAAATCAATAGGAATTATATCATCTGAACAAAAATTGGGAATATTATAAATAGCCCCAGAGACTTGTAGGACGTTATCAAAAGGTTATTCATGTTGTCATTAGAATTGTGAAAGAAGAAAAGACAGAGATTGGTATGGAAAAAAAGTTTTGATTTAATAATGGCTGAAAACATCACCAATTGGATGAAAGACAATCCCACAGATAAAAGGAACTCAGTCAGCCTCAAATAGATTAAACTCAAAGAGAACCACACCCAGATACATCATAATTGAAGTATTGAAAATCAAATATTAGGAAAAATCTTAAAAGCAGACAGAAAAAAAATGGCATTATGTAGAGAGCAATGAAGATTCAAAGGACTACACCTCTCGCAAATAATCATGAATGCCAGAGACAGTGAATCAATATTTTGAAAGTGCTAGGGAAAACAACAACAACTCTGTCCTTCCAGAATTCTATATCCAGTGAAAACGTACTTCAGGAATAAAAACAAAATAAAGATACTCCAAAATGGTAAAAAAAAAAAAAAAAAATAGACAATTTGTCACAAGTATACCTGTTCTAAAAGAAAGGCTTAAAAAAAAAGTTCGTATGCAGAGAACCATTGACAAAATAAGAAAACTTGGAACTTCAGAATGAAGAACCACCAAAATGATAAAAATATAAATAATTGTAATAGGCTGCTTTCTCGTCGAGATTTTAAAAAATGTGTATCACTATTGAATGGGAAAAGTACATCATATGTCACTATTTAATATGGTTTTCAATGTTCACAGATATGACACATATGACAAGTATAACATAAAGGAAGGAACGAAAGGACCTACAGTGTGATAGCTATTTCTATCACACTACATCAGGTAAGACAGCTACGTCTTACTTGAGGTGATAAAATATGATCTCTAAGTAGACTGTGAAAAGTTAGACATGTACATTGTAATCCCTGATAAAGCATTAAAAATTACACAGAAATAATCAAGATTTTAACAGGTTGATTCTAAAATTCACATGAAAAGGCAAAGGAATTAGAATGACCAAAACAATTTTGAAAAAGAACAAATTTGCTCTACTCACACTACCTAATTTTAGGACTCACTATAAAGCTATAATGATCAAGAAAGTGTGGGAGTGACAAAAGGATAGACATATTGATCAATGGAACATATAGCAAGTCCAGTAATTCATCCACACAAACATAGTCAATTCATTTTTGATAAACCTATAAAGCTGAATCAAGATTTTAGATTTTATCATACTTACAAACTTTTGATCTGTGAATGTCATTGTTAAGAGAATGAAAAACAAGCTAGGAAAAATATTTCAAATTACATATTGAACAAAGGATATAAATCCAGAATATGGAAAGAACTCTTAAAACAACAAGGGAAAAAAGCTCAAAAGTTTGTAAAATATTTTAACAGACACTTCACCACAGAGTACCTATGAATGATAACTAAATACATAAAAATATGTTAAATTTTATTAGTCCTTAGGAAAATACAAAGTAAAATTATAAAAGGATACCAATACACACCCAATAGAATGGTGAATATTTTTTTAAATGCCAATACCAAGTGCAGACAAGAATCTGGAGCAACTGGAAATCTCATACATTTTTAATAGGAATGCAGAATGGTACTATGGAAAATACTTTAACAAATTTATTATATAAATAGACACATATATGTTTCAGTAATCTTATTCTTAGGTACTTACACTAAATAAATGAAAATATATACAAAAACCTGAACTCAAGTGTTTATAGCAGCATTATTTATAATCGCCCCAAACTAGAAACAACCTAAATGTTTCCGTGGGTTAAGTAGGTAAATGGATAAACAAAGCTTGGTACATTTATACAATGCACCTTTGCTCATCAATAAAAATAAACAAGCTGCTAATACACATGACAACACAGATGTGAAAGAAGACAGACTTAAAAGGTTACATACTGTATGATTCCATATATATGACATCCTGGAAAAGTGAAAACTCTTACGATAAAGAACAGATCAATGGTTTCCAGGGGTAAGAAATGCGTATAACATTTGACAAAAAAGAAATAGCACAAGGCAATTTTTTTTTATTTGAAAGAACTATTCCAGGGAGCCGGCAGCAGAGGAGCCTGGGACATGGGCCCGGGGCGGGGATGCACTGTCGAGGGGTGGGAGCTGGTGCCATCACCACAAAGAAATTTACCAAGGCCAGCCAGGCCCTGCAGCTCATGCCTGTAATCCCAGCACTTTGGGAGGCCAAGGCGGGTAGATGACCTGAGGTCAGGAGTTCGAGACCAGCATGGTCCAACATGATGAAACCCCGTCTCTACAAAAAATTCAAAAAATTAGCCAGGCGTGGTGGCACGCACCTGTAGTCCCAGCCACTCAGGAGGCTGAGGCGGGAGAATTGCTTGAACCTGGGAGGCAGAGGTTGCAGTGAGCCGAGATAGTGTCACTGCACTCCAGCCTGGGCAACAGAGCAAGACTCCATCTCAAAAAAGAAAAAAAGAGAAAAAAGAAAAGAAATTTTCCAAGGCCAAGTATAAGGAGTGAAGGACGGTCTTGGGTGAGGACCAGCTAGCCCAGATGTCAAAGCAGTTGGGCATGTTCAAGACCAACCTGGAGGAATTTGCCAGCAAGCACACGCAGGAGATCCAGAAGGATCCTGAGTTCCATGTGCAGTTCCAGGACATATGTGCAACCTTTAGGGTGGAGCCTTTGGCTTCTGGAAAAGGATTTTGATTTGAGATGCTGGGTGTGAGGGATTTTTATTAAGAACTAGGTGTCTACATTATCAAAGCGTGCCTGGTGCTGAGCATTGGAGTGGAAGTCCGATAACTCTGGAGGAACTATATCAACAGGTGTTAAAAGGAAGGGGTAAGTTCACCCAGGATGTCAGTCAAGATGACCTGATCAGGGCCATCAAGAAACTAAAGGCACTTGGCACTGGCTTTGGCATCATCCCTGTGAGTGGCACTTACCTCATTCAGTCTGTTCCAGCTGAATTCAATATGGATCACACCATGGGGCTGCAACTGGGCGAGAAAAATGGCTATTGACTGTCAGAGAGATCAAAACCAGTCTTAAATGGGAGACTGAGTGAGCGGGGCAAGTGCTGGAACACCTGCTGAGAGAAGGGCTGGCGTGGCTGGACTTACAGGCCCCAGGGGAGACCCACTACTGGCTGCCAGCTCTCTTCACCGACCTCTATTCCCCCAGGAGATTACAGCTGAGGAGGCCAGAGAAGTCCTCCCCTGACTGTGGAAGGGCACACAGCAGCAGGCAGGGAGAAGCAGGGAGGCCTATTGGCCAATAAACCTGGGCAGTTTTGTTTATTTAAAAAAAAAAAATAGAAAAAAAAAGCGCCCCTCGAAAAAGAACTATTCTGTATTTTGATTATAATGGAGGTTACATGACTATGCTTTTGTTAAAACTCTACATCAAAAATTTGAATTTTACGATATACATTTTAAAAATTCAAAATGAAACAATAGTAATTGATGATAGCCATTTTACCCACTAACCTTATATCAATGCCATTTCTTACACTTGATTACATGCCTCTGCGGCTCTAACCCCCAATAGATGTGAGATACTGAATTATAAGGAGTTTAGTATACACTTGCCTCTCCATCCAAATATATGGGAGTGGAGCCATTAAAAGCAAAGCTTGTGAGGTTCTCCTGGAAAAATCATATGCCCAAGATCAAAGGAGGGATGAAACCTAAGACTCTTAAGCATCATGGCGTGGTTATTTCTAAGGTCAGGGCATCACTTTGCTAATTAATATGAGCAATATTATTTCCTAAATAAGATTTATGCCTTTTCACTTTGCTATAATATAATGGTGGCTCATAGTTAAAAGTAGGAGACTGGCAGAACTCCATAGCAGTTGTACATAGCTTAATCTACAGCTAATATTCAGCCAGAATACAATAATATCAAGCTTGTTAACATATTTTAAAACTTTTGTAACCGTTGGCAAATAACATCTGCCCCTAACCCCGCAAGCACAGCACGATAGTGCTAGCTACCCGAGCCGTGTCTCCACGTCTCCAGAAACTCCCCATAATCCAGCAACCAAAGAGTTAATGTTTGGCTCAGTGAGGAACCCCCAAGGATTGCTCTAGCAGCAAAGCTTGATCTGCTCCCATTCTTCAGTACACAAGCCAACCCAATTGTTAGATACTTAGGTGATGATTTCTGGCTTAGCCTCCGTTGAATGTGTCTTAAATTTCCCAAAGCATGGCAGGCCCTTCTGTATTCAGCAATCCTTCTCCCTGGTGAGCATGGTGCAGAATAGTGTTAGTAGATGAAGCAGGTTGAAGTCACTATCTGCTCTACCCCTGAAAAAAACACCAACCCCTCTGTGATAGCTGGAATATGGTGGTTACTGAAAAGGGATGACAGCACCCAGAGAATTTCCTGTTACTTTTGTGTCAAACTCAGTATTACGTTCAGGATGACTGCTTTATTGTTGTCTTCAATCCACACATTCATCAAGTATTTAACAAACGCTTTTGAGTGAATTAATTTTAAAATACTAAATAGAAATATTTCTATTCTAGAAATAAAAAAATATTAACATTGAAACATTTGAAAACAGCAGAAATATACTGATGATTCAAAATATCTCATATATAATAGAAATCAGTATATTTATTGTGCTAGTAATAAAAATTGAAGGACATAATATTTTCAGTCTTTATCCTAAGTCTGCTTTGGTAGTGATAGAAGCTGTTGTACAGAAGAATTTTACAACTTATTTTTTTCTCAGTGTGTGTAGAATTTTGCATTATAAACTACTTCAATTTGAGTAAGTTTTGTATGACCAGATGTGACATTTTATTGTACACAGAAAAGTATATTCGATTGTTAATTAAGATTTTACATGACTATTCAATTTATTTATGTTACAAATTCTGAAACTTAATTTGCCTTAAGCTTGAAGTATACTATACAAATAGTATTCTACTTATAAATCTAGTAAATTTCTAATTACTTTTAAAAGTCTTTGTTTAATATTTATCAACTCAAGTTAAACCAACTAAACTCCCATAATTAATCAGTTTTATTTATAACTTAATTAAATTTCCTCAAGCCAACTATATAAGCAAAAATTCCCAATATTAAAAAAAATTAAATCTCACAAATTAAATGAACTGTAAAATTCAAAGTTTCTTATCATTCCACTATAATTAACAAATTTAGTACAATTCTTACCCCCTTTTCAACTAAATATCACAAATTTAAAATCAGCCACAGTATTTACACTGGAAGTATAAAACTAATCTGTAAACATTAGGCCACATTATTTAAGTATTTTAAATGCCAAATATATTCAAATTGTTTTTGACTTAATACAGAATTATTAATGCTGTGACATTTTTATTTTATTAACAACACTTCTACTGCTTCTTGTGGTTGGATATTCTCTCTCTCACTAAGTAAGCATTATCATTTCAAATGAACTGATGTCGCCATCCTAAAAATTTGATGTTATCATCTTAATTAGCTTATTGTATTTAATGGTTATATATTTTAAGCAAAGACATGAGGTTAAATACAGAGTATTTATCCATCTATCGTTATGGCCATACCAGTTTTTGTTATAATAGTGCTATAAAAACATCAAACTCAGTGTAGATCTTTCAGAGGGAGTATGTTCTGCAATGCAACTTCTTTTTCAATTTTTATAATCTAATATTTTAGTTGATTTTTGTAAATAGAAATCTAGAATATCTCACTTGCAGTGTTAAAAACTTTTTAACATTCTCTGAACACACGATAAAATGTGATACTACACAGGATAGACATATAGATAAAAGAATAGAATTGATAGTCCAGAAATAAACTGATACATCTATGGTTGAGTGATTTTTTACAAGGATACCAAGCCTTTCAAATAGAGAAAGAGCAGTCTTTTCAACAAACAGTGTAAGGACAATGGAATATTCATATGCAAAAAAAATAAAGTTGAACCTCTCTCACATCATATGAAAAAAGTAACTCAGATCAACAACAAAAATCAAAACAGAGGCATAAATCTTTGTGATCTTAGATTAGAAAATGATTTCTTAAAATGACACTAAAAGCACAATCAACCAAGGGAAAAACAAACAGATAAAATGCACTTCATCAGAATTGCAAGTTTTATGCTTCAGAGGATACTGGAAAACATCATTCTCAGTAAACTATCGCAAGGACAAAAAACCAAACACCTCATGTTCTCACTCATAGGTGGGAATTGAACAATGAGAACTCATGGACACAGGAAGGGGAACATCACACTCCAGGGACTGTTGTGGGGTTGGGGGAGGGGGGGGGACAGCATTAGGAGATATACCTAATGCTAAATGACGAGTTAATGGGTGCAGGAAATCAACATGGCACATGGATACATATGTAACAAACCTGCACATTGTGCACATGTACCCTAAAACCTAAAGTATAATTAAAAAAAAAAGAAAAGAAAAGAAAACCAACAAAATGAATGACATTTGTAACATTTGCAAATCATCTATCTCATAAAGCACTTGAATCTAAAATACATAAACAATACTTACAATTCAATAATAAAAAGACAAATGACCCAGTTAAAAAGTGGGCAAAGGAGTCTTATAGATATTCTTCGAAAGAAGATATACAAATGTCCTATGAGCACATGAAAAGATGCTCAACATCATTAGTCACTAGGGAAATACAAATCAAAACTGCAATGAGATACCACCTCATGTCCACAGGACTGGCTTTAATCAAAGTGACATGCAATAAGTGTTAGTGAAGATGTGGAGACATTGAAACCTTCATACATTACTGGTAAGAGTGTAAAATTGTGCAGTCACTCTGAAAAAGAGTTTGACAGGTCCTCAGAAAGCTAAGTATAGACTTCCCACATGATCCAGCAATTCCATTTCTATGTATATACCAAGAGACTTAAAACTTGTACACATATGTTCATAGCAGCATTGCTCTCACGAGCTAAAAAAGGGAAACAACCCATCCATCAACAGATGAATAGATAAACAAAATGTGGTATATTCATACAACATCATATTGCTTGGCCATAAAAAAGAAATGAAGTATGGGCTGGGAGCAGTAGCTCATGCCGATAATCTCAGCATTCTGGGAGGCTCAGGTGGGTGGATTCCTTGAGGTCAGGAGTTTGAGATCAGCCTGGCCAACATGGTGAAATCCCATCACTACTAAAAATACAAAAATTAGCCGGGCATGGTGGTGCACACTGTAATCCCAGCTACTTGGGAGGCTGAGGCAGGAGAATTGCTTCAACCCAGGAGGTGGAGGCTGCAGTGAGCCAGTGAGCCAATGAGCCAGTGAGCCAAGATCATCATTCCACTCCAGCCTGGGTGACAAGAGCAAAACTCCACCTGAAAGAAAGAAAGTGAAAGAAAGAAAGAAAAGAAAGGAAGACAGAAGGAAGGAAGGAAGGAAGGAAGGAAGGAAGGAAGGAAGGAAGGAAGGAAGGAAAAGAAAGAAAGAAAGAAAGAAAGAAAGAAAGAAAGAAAGAAAGAAAGAAAGAAAGAAAGAAAGAAAGAAAGAAAGAAAGAAAGAAAGAAAGAGGAAGGAAGGAAGGAAGGAAAGAGAGGAAGGAAGGAAGGAAGGAGAGAGGAAAGAAAGAAGGGAGGAAGGAAGGAAGGGAGGGAGGAAGGAAAAGGGGAAGGGAAGATACATGTTACTGCATGGATGCACCTTGAAACTTTATACTCAGTGAAAGGAACCATACATGAAAGGCCATACATTGCATGATTCCATTTATATGAAATGTCCAGAATAGGGAAATCCATGGAGACAGAAAGCAGATTAGTGGTTCCCAGGGACTGGGGGAGAAGGGAATGGTCTGTGACTATTAATGGACATGGAGATTATTGAGGGGATGATGAAAATGTTCTGGAATTAGCTAATTGTAATGGTTGCACAATTCTGTGAGTACACTAAAAAACACTCAATTGGACACTTTAAAAGGGTGAATTTTATAGTATGTGAACTCTATCTCAATTAAAAAAAAAAAAGAAAGAAACCCACAGAGTGGAGAAGTTTCAAGACAAAAGAGTCAGAGGAACCAATACTGCTTGAAGAGGTTAAGGTGATCCAACATTAGAGCTATCAATAGAAGGCAACTCTTGGTGACAGCTCTCTGGAAGTAATTAAGCTTCAGCATAATGGAAATGGAGGAGAGTAAGCACCTCACTGGAGCTGACTTTCTAGGGAGATTTAGTCCCAAAGCAATCAAGGCTTGGCAAACTATAACTAGGATTTAACGGTTGGCCATCAAGGAGCAAACTACTGTGTGTTTTTGGTTTTCTTGTTTGTTTGTATTTTTGAGATAGAGTCTGGCTCTGTTATCCAGGCTGGAGTATAGTGGTATGATCTCAGCTCCCTGAAGTCTCAGCCTCCTGAGCTCAAGCAGTTCTGCCACCTCAGCCTCCCGAGTTGCTGGGACTACAGGCATGCACCACCGCACCCGATAATTTCTGTATTTTTGTATTTCTTATGGTTTTGGTAAAGACTGGGTTTTGCCATGTTTTCCAGGATGGTTTTGAACTTCTGGGTGCAAGTGATCCACCCAACTCCACATCCCAAATTGTTGGGACTATGGGAGTGAGCCACTGCACCCAGCCAAACTGCTGTGATTTTTAAAATATTTGGGAAGGACAACCTATAATTAAACTCAAGCCTACTGTCATCAAGCCAGATGAAACTATTACTCCTCATTATTTAGGCAGTAAATGTTAACATAATTGCATTTTCCCCTGTGTGTTAGTGATGTACTAACTACAATTATAGACATACTTCTTGATTTTTTATGACCTAAGTTATAGTAATTAGATTTATCAAGTTGTCAAATATATGTATGTATGTCTATTTTCACTCTAATGCATTCATATAATAAAGTATTTCCACTAGCCAAGATCTTTAATAATTCATACGTATCTTCATGTAAGCATAATTCATAGGATTTAATCAACTAGAACATTTTATTCTCATCCTAAGTCTGTAATCTTAAATGTGAATACCTAAAGGGAACAAGAACTAGTAAGTCAAAAATAAAAATAAAAAAATTTGAAGCAGAGAGGTTTAATGATAGGAAGAGATGCAGACTACAGTAAAGTGCAGAGTTCATGCCCCTCTAACCAGGACCCCTTTCCTCAGGCACAGCTAAGTAAAACATTTTTGGCCAATATATCCAGATATTCCAATTCTTTGGAAGGAAATCCAGAATTGTAAAGTTCTACATGGGAAATCTACTTTTTTATATGTACATATGTAAAATATAGCTTTTGACAACTAAGCTAAGAACAATAAATATCACATTTTTTATTTTTAAAATATTTATTTTATTTAAGACCTCTCTCCTTTGTCAGAAAAATATGACCATTTTGTCTCTAATAGTCTGAAGTCCACTTTTCCACATGAGACTTCAGAGACTTCTGGTGACATTGTTATATTATTCAAACCTGTGCCATCTAATTGCCTAGATGATTATTCAATTGTTTACCAGATCATTAACAGACTTTATATATCCTGTGTGATTAAATTTAACCAAGCAAGGTGTCAATTAATTGTTATATTTTAAAGTTAATTATTTTAACAGAAATAAATAGAGTCAACCGAGTGCAGTGGCAAACGCCTGTAATCCCAGCACTTTGGGAGGCTGAGGTGGGCAAATATGCTTGAGCTCAGGAGTTCAAGAACAGCCTGGGCAACATAGCAAAATCCTGTCTCTACAAAAATACAAAAATTAGCTGGGTGTGGTGGCATGCACCTGTAGTCCCAGCTACTTGGGAGGCTGAGATGTGAGGATCACTTGAGCCCTAGAGGCAGAGGTTGCAGGGAACCAAGATCGCACCACTGCACTCCAGCCTGGGTGACAGAGCCAGACCCTGTCTCTAAAGAAATAAATAATAAATAATAAGAGTCTAGTGTTGTTTATAGAGACTGACTTATTGCTTCCACCCTGAATTTCCAACTGGTTAGTAATGATTTCCACCTGGAAGTCAACAAAGCTTCTCAAAATCAAAATGTAAGAACAATAGATTTATCAATCATTGTATTCACCATTTCTGTTTGACTCAATGCTATCAACATAACTCCCTGTTCTCTTACAATGGAAATGGTTGAGTCTCATTGTCATTCTGAAATATCTTTCACATCCATCCTGTTTTCTCCATTGCCAGTACCATGGCAGTCAGAGCCTTTTTAACCTCCCATGTGAACAACTACAATAAATTTCACAATCTTTTTCCAGCCCCCAGCCAAATACCTATTTGGGGAATAAGAGTCATGATTAATTACCACAGTGATTGCTTTACTGTCCCACTCCAAAAACTTAAGGCCTCTCCATTGCTCATAAAACAAAGTACAAACTCTATGGCGAGGAAAGAAATTCACATTTTGTGAGAATGGATCATAAAATTACTTCTGGAGTCCACTGGACCTGAGTTCAAATTCTGGTTCCACGCTTACTAGAATGCCTCTATTGAGTTACATTTCATCATCTCAAGACCCATTAACTATGCAATCAGGCTCTTGGCACTTATCTGAGAATAGGTTATTGTAAGAAAACATGAGATTACTTTTGTGAAATAGCTAACATGGCTCCAGTAATTTGAATTGTACTGCCAGTAAGAAACTAGACCTGAAATTTTATCTTGTTCCCTGGCTCAGGAGAATGTTTTGATCTCCTGGTTAAACTGCATATAGGTCTGAATCATGAGTAAATATCTGCTGAAGACAAACCAACAAGATTGTGCATAAGGTGGAATTCCTCAGTACAACGATGCTTATAGCATTCCCTACCTTATCTGAGTGACCCTCAAAACCACAAAGCAATGACCTCATGCCAGACAATCTGCCCTTCATTGCTCCAAAAGAACATTCCTTTGTGTAACAATTTGAGAAATAGAAGTAATTTCATGAGAGCAAAAATAAGAACAACCAAACAACAAGTATATCAGTAAAAGATGGGACCTTGGAAAGGTAGCAAAGGACTGTTGAATTTAGCCTCTCCAGTTTCTCAGTCTTTTATCTCTACTACACATTAAATTTACTACTTCACAACTTTTTTCTTAGTTTGCCCAACATATGGATCGAAATCTAAAATAGTCATTTATTTTCTGCTGTTTCTATGTTAGACTGTTTCAGTAGGTGTTGGAATCTGCATTTGCATTTGCTGCACCAACAATTTAAGATTACTTTTCCACTCTTCTTTGCAGGAAAACAAATGCAGTGTGGTAATAAAATATTCCTGATTGTTAATGTCCTCAATATTGATGCAAGTAGCAGTTATTTCTCTTCTCATCTGAGAAATATGCTGAAAGGCTTGCCTGACCTCAGAGGAATCTATCCATGGGAGAAGAGTGATTTGCATCTTCCTCCGCTTTCTCATGCAACATAGCCAAGTGTTTATAGGTGCAGTTTCTGACCATGAACAGAGCAAAAATTGTCAGTTCCTGTCGCTTGCCTTCGACTGGGTTTCCTGGAAACAGACTCAGACAAGAACTGTGTACCCGTGTGTTACTGGTAGTTGATTCCAAATGACATGTCTAAGGAAGGAGGAAGGCAGGACTGGGCAGAAGGGGAAGCTCACCTGCACTGTTGCTGCAATGAAGGCTTTAGCCAATTCTATGGCTAGAGAACTCCACAGCTGGGATAGCCTTTCCATGTTGTCTCAAACTAAGAAAATGTGGTTAGACTTTTGTATCTTTGCACCAGTCGGTCATTAGCAGCAAGCCACCCTTCAAAGAGTATATAGCCCTGGTCAAGTAGACCTTGTGGCTGAGGCTATGTCCAGTGAGGGACAGAGATATGATCAGCAACTGATGTTCACAGTGGTTGGCAGTGGAGGAAATGGGTGTATTATCCCTAAAGAAGAGATCTGGTATTCACTACAGATCCCCAGAAAAATTAAACCTTATGCCATGGATTCATTAGCTCTTATCTACTGAGATACCCAGCCATATGAGAGTTGATTAATATCATAGGGGGAATAAAGTCAATCAGCTGATTTCAATGCTCAGAGCACCAATTCATGAAGGAAATGAAAGTGAAACTCTTAAGTTATTTCTGAGCATAAAGTGTTGAGAGTAACATGAATTTTATTTTAGATACTCTTGATACAACTTTGTTAAACAAAACAATAAGTCAAAATTAATCCCAAATCCCTAAGCAACACTTTAGTGTTCAGCATAACTCTCCAGTGTGGCGGCACTGCTGCTAATTTAAAGCAGGCAGATTCTAAGGTTTTTCTCAATACCATATCATTACTTCATTCACCCTTCTTAGTGTTAACTCCAATCCCTCTATTTATTGTATCTTCTCCCTTGTAACTTCTGATATCCCCCTAAAAGAGCTCTCCCAGGACCTTTTTTTTTTTTTTTTTTTTTTTTTTTTTCAATGGCGCGATCTCAGCTCACTGCAACTTCCGCTTCCCGGGTTCAAGCAATTCATTCTCCTGCCTCAGCCTCCCAAGTAGCTGGGATTACAGGTGCCTGCCACCATGCCCAGCTAATTTTTATATTTTTAGTAGAGACAGGGTTTCACCATTTTGGCCAGGCTGGTCACGAACTCCTGACCTCAGGCGATCCACCCGCATCGGCCTCCCAAAGTGCTGGGGTTACAGGCGTGAGCCACCATGTGTGGCCCCAGGACCTCTTTAGCACCTCACTCGTGCAAGTGCCTGAACCCCTGCCACCTCACTTTGACCCCCCCCTTATCCTCACTCTGCTGAAGATTGAACTTATACTTTCCAAGATGACCCTACTATTAAAGGAAAGGCGTTAGGGCAGAACCATCCTTCCCAGGTTGGCATGGCAAAAATTCACAATTGTTGCAACATAGAGAACTTGGCTACAGAGGAAGAACTAATCAAATGGTTAATTCTCATGATTCATTGTTCTCAAACTTTCAGAATTAGGTACAATTGATCGCTTGCAGCATTTTCTTTAGGAGGAACTTTCCAGAAGTAGTATTACTGAAAGGTTCAATTAGAGACACAAAATCATGGAAAGTTCTTTTCTTGGAATCTAGTCTCCAGGTTTTTCTTCTACCTTCCTGAAGCTTCTTCTGCATTTCTGTGAATGTCTCCTCTTCTTCTATACGCTGGAGGGTATCGCCAGCAAAATAGTCAGAGTCAAATTTATTCAGGGTGAAGCTTTTGCTACTTGCATAATATGAAGATAGAGTGTGGCAAGGGAATTGAGAATAATTTGTTTTTCTCATGAATGAAGCGTGGGTATGTGGGGAGTTATGGTCAGTGAGAAAACTTAAGGAGTCGGTGGATTGGAAGCTCAATGGGTCAAAGAATGTTTCAAATAGAATTCATGGGGTAAGCGAAAGATTGGATACGGTAAAGAGAGTAAGATACTTAAAAATAGAGATTTTAGAATGATAATAAAAGGTCAAAGTATGACTGTATAAAAATACGACTGAAGCTGGATCTAGGCTAATGTGTTAGATAATTCATTTATATGAATGTACAAGATTAGTAGCGTAAAGAACAGTGAGACCGGGTACTTGAATCTTCGATGAATGAGAAGAAAACACTGTGATATTGGTAGACCACTACTATAAGTGACAGTAGCATGTATTATGCCATTTATTTCAAAAGAATTATCTTTTGAAATTTTTTTTACATATTTATTTATCGTTTTGTGTAGGAAGGAGAAAAGGTATTAGAAATAGTGTGGAATGAATAGCATATGTACAGCATCTCTAAAATCTCTGGAAATTGTGTCATGAGGAGAAAACAAACATTTCTTAAAAGGACTGTCCACCAAACAGTGTCCTTAAGGAATTGCCACATTTTAATTACAGGAATGTGGTAAAGGGAATGTTCAAAGAAATGCTTAAAGATATAATACATGTTACAAATGACTGTAAGTTGAAGAGGACTTTGAAAAGTTAGAGATATGTGAAAATTTGGGTCCAACTATAGTATTTCAGTCAGAAACTCAGCTGGTTTGAGTTTTCACTAGCTGGAGTTGTCTAAAACTACATTCTTGAAGGGTCTAAGTCCTCAGTACTCTTGATTGATTCCATTTGTTGTAATTTCCCATTAAGCTAGTATCAAGAAGGGTCCCAGATAACCCCCTGGGTTTTATACATAGTGCTTCTTGCCACCACTGTATAGCAGCAACCTAATTTCCTCCTGGTTATTGGAATCAAACACTTCAGCCATTAGAGCAACCCCTTTATATGGTCTGCTGACAACTCCATGGCTTAAGAAGCCCAGTTGGCCAGGTAATAGTCTCATCTTCAAATTCAATGGAAGTAGAGACTTCTTCCTGTCAAAATGAGACAGTGGGGGCCAAATTTATTCTTCCACCTGATCAAAAACAACAAAATATATGAAGCAAAATGTTCAAGATATGCAATATCAGGTACTGAATGAGATCCCGAAAAGATGAAAAACGAAATGAAATGAGCTCTCTGGTCACCCCCAGACTACTCCCTGGATCATAATTCCATAATACAGTGCTGGAGTGGGAGGAGACCTGGGTAGGAACTGTTGATCTCACTGTTAAGAGGAACCATAAAAATGGTTTGAGAAGGTCAAGATTGCTAGAGTTTGTAGGGTAGAGAGTAGGAACAACAAAGATGCTTAGGCAGATAGCTCCTGGGATTTGCAGAGTAGCCCCCCTTGAGTTTTCAGCTGAGTAATGATTAGTGCATATAAAAAAGAAAAAAAAAACTACCAATGTTGAGGGGCAAAAATATATAAAAGGATTCAAGTGAATTATAAACACTCAGTGTTCACCAAAGGCCAGAAACAGATTGTGTTCCTACCTTCTGAACGAAAGAATGTAAAATGAAAAACCTCATAATTCAAAGGGCATATAGTAGAATGACAAGAAGGCTTTTACCTGAGTAAGGGGGGTAAAATATTTCTAGAATAAATTCTGCTCTGGTCCTGCCTTACTGAGTTTAAATGCAAGACCAGAAAAGATTGAATTGTTTTCAAGTAACTTAATTACATCCTACTGCTAAGCTTAAAAAGTACAGTTAGGTATATAAAAATATTCAGTATCCAATTTGGTAATTGCATGTCTGGTATGTAATCAAAAATGATCAAGTGGAAAATAAGCAGAAAAATATGAGCCACAATGTAAATAAAAATAAGTCAGCAAAAACTAACTCAGGAATAACACATATGATATAATTTGCAGATAAGCACATAAAGCAAGCATTATAATTATGTTTCATAAGCTCCAAAATATAGAAGAAATTTAGCATGCTAAAAGAAGACATGAAAAATATATTTTTAAAAGCCCACTCAACTCAAACTTCTAGAGATAAAAACCATAATGTCTTACATGAAAAATACACTGGATAGGATTAACTGCAGCTAAGATATTGCAGAAGAAAAGATTAGTGAGCTTGGTAAAACAGCATGAGAAGCTATATGAAATGAGAGAGATAAAAAACCAACAAAAAATGGCATAGAATAGAGAGTAGTGTGACAACATGAAGTGGTCTATTAAACCTGTATTTTTAATCTCCAAAGAAAGAGAGGGGTAAAAAACCAAAAAAATAATGGTTGAACAGTTTTCAAATTTGATGGAAATGATAAAGCTTTAGGCTCAAGAAGTTCAATGAAGCACAAGAAACCTGGAGAAAACTACACCATTCAACTTAAAGCAAGCAACAAAGAGAAAATATTACAAACAGCTAGAGGAATAAACACTGTGTGCAAAAAACAAGCAAGAATAACAACAGACTTCTTGACTGGAATAATGAGGGCTAGAAGCCAGTGGAGCATCATCTTGAAGGCACTGAAAAAGAGAACTGCCATCCTAAAATGCAAAAATGTCTTTTAAAAACCAAGGCAAACACTTTTTGAGACAAATAAAAACTAAAAGAATTCATTACTAGCATGCCTGCAGTATAAGAAATGTTAAAGGAAGTCTTCAGCAATAAGAAAAATGTTACTAGACAGAAATATTGATCTACATAAAGGAAGCAAGCATATTAGAAACTGTATTATCTAATCTCTTTAAAAGGTAATTGGATTTTGAAAGGAAATGAAATGTTTTGTGAAGTTTATAACGTACTTATAATTAAAATGTATAATAACAAGAGCCCAAATGTCAGAAAAGAAGAAGCAGATTCTTATAAAGGTTTTGTATTGCATATAAAGTAGTATTACATAGCTTGAAGGTAGAGTGTGTGTGGTAAGTTAGAGATGTATATTATAAACCCAAAGAAAGCACTAAAGTAACTTAACTATGAGATACATTTAGTAAGCTAATGAGAGGATAAAATTGGATTATAAATACCATTCAATTAATCCAAAAGAAGGCACAGAAAGAATGTGAAAGGAAACAACATACAGGTGAAACAAATATAAAACGATTCAATGGAATCCTTGCTTTGTTACTTTATAGCATTTTTCCTTAGAGAATAAGACTTCAAACTAATAGAACTCAAAATATACCTGGCATAGGAAGCAAAAATTCCTCCAGTTAAGTTTTCAATTGTGATAGTAAGAGTGGCCATTTCTACTTCAACTCCTTGGTAATTTGGAAGTCATGTATTCTGACTATGTGAGAAAGAGCATCATATAAGGGTCTCTAATTCAGAACATATACTGCATCCTTTGAAGCAGAACCCCATATTTTAAGGATGCTGTATCCCTGTAACTAAGTTTTCAATAAGACTTCCATCTGTCAATTAGGTCATGTGCTCTGAAGTTCTTGGACACTGGTGGGATTTCTGGAAACTGCCTCTAGGGAACTGGTTCTGCTAAATTCACTGGAAGACAGGAGAATTCACTTGGGAGCCACCGGTGTGAGTATTGCTGAAGCTCTCTTGGGATGGGCACTACTTAGTGTCCCACATGCTAGTTGAGCACCATGGAGCAAGAAAAGCAAAAAGCACAATAGAACCAGGAAGAAAAGCTCCTTCCTCCCGCAGTGTCTCTCCAGTGCCTTTTACTGACAAAGCTTAGCATCGTTGCCAGCTGACAAGGGAGAAATAGCTGCAAGGTCCAACTCCAGTGTCACAACACAGGATAATAAAGGGTATATTGAGAGATGAGAGGAAATAAAGTGACAAGTGGTACCTGGGCTCACTCCTATTTGTACTTCCTGATTCTCAGATAATATAATCTATGTACTGGGGACACACCACCATAAAATAATTATTAATTTTTTTATAATATAATTTTATAATAATAATTAATGTATATACAGTGTATCCTGGAATGTGGTTCCCCATATTCACAGAGAATTATCTCTATGTGGAACATCGGCTATGCCTTAAAAAGGTCATGCCATCAATCTATCAGGATGGCAGGTTCTGGTGACTGCAGATTGTGATATAATTAGTGAGCCCCATCATCATGTACCCAGTCATATCTCCTTTGCTGTAAAATGCAATCCTTGCTAAATCCAACAGTGAGTCCTCAGATGGTGGTAGTGGTTCAGGTCTTGAGTGCATAAACAGCAAACCTGTAATTATTGATAGAAGATGTGTTGTTTCTAACCAAGATGAGTAAGTGCCCCTTCCAGGATGGAAGTTGCCACTTGATGACTTGTTTGTCTCCTTGAGAGATGGGATCCCAGAGTAGTCTTTGTTGGGGAATGTTGAACACTCAGCAGTGGAAATAGCTATGTCAGACTTGGTGAGTGGGAACCCAAACTATCAGGCTCATGGTCACCTCTATCCTTGACACCCTGGCTGCTCTGTTTATGCACCCACTGTGCCAGCATTAAGATAACCAATAATCCCAGCACTTTGGGAGGCCAAGGTGGGTGGATCACCTGAGGTCAGGAGTTCAAGACCAGCCTGACCAATGTGGTAAAACCCCGTCTCTATTAAAAATACAAAAAATGTTAGCCAGGTGTCTTGGCATGCACCTGTAGTCCCAGCTACTTGGGAGGCTGAGACAAGAGGATTGCTTGAACCTAGGAGACAGAGGTTGCAGTGAGCCGAGATCATGCCACTGCACTCCAGTCTGGGCGACAGTGAGACTCTGTCAAAAAAAGGAAAAAACAAAAAGAAACCAGACTGTATCAACTGACCAGTTGATCCTGTCTGCTTGGTTATTTTGCTCATCTTCCATAGTTGATATTATTTGGTGTGTGAAAATATGCAATACAAAGATCTTCAACTTTGTGCCTCAGTCTGTTCTAATTCATTTTCCCCAAATTTATTTATTCCTAATCTCTCATTTTTTGCCAGTTCCCATAAGAGCATATATATTCTTACCCTGGGTAGCTTATATTTCCACACAATGTGTATGACCAGGGACATTATCCAAAATTCTGACTATTGGGAAGCTTTCCCCACACTGTTAGCTTTTGGGGACACTCTGAATTAAGGCTGTACCTCACGCCCTAAGAATATCCATTCATTAATCAAGCTTGGCCTTTTTTCTTTGATAGCAAGAGGTCACAATGGAGCCTCAGTTATAGTTGTATTTCTGAGTTGATGGAGTAGAAATTGTACAATAATAGCAAAGGGCATGGGAGTGCATTGCTCATGCTGCTTATTTGTACCCTCTGGCCTGCTCATGCCTGATCCTGATGGTACCACTTTAGACTTATGATAGACTGCTGTGGGTCTTCCCAGCCTTATGATCTGGTAGATTTGACAGGATCCAGATTATGATGAGTAGGTCTGGACACATGGTCACGTGATGCCAAATATTATTATTTTGTAAAATTACTGTACATTTTAAATATAATTGCACAAAAAAAATTCAGGCAATGTCAGAAGTAAAAATCACTATTTCTAGAAGGGCTCAGTTAGCCATATGGCAAAATGCACAACAATAGCCAAATTCTATAAAGTCAGGTGAGCAATAAAAGGGTTGGAACTAAAGCAGTAGCAGAAAAGATCAAAAGAAGGGAATAATTAAAACATATCTAAAAGTATCAACAGTATGGGGAAGAAAACATGAAGTTCACATGATACCCCAATGCTTCTAGAAAAGTCACAAATGAGTAAACAAAGAGTATTATAACTGATCTGTATGATTCAGATAAAGACTAGGGTGGTACATGAAAAATGTCTTAAGTCAAGGATGTAACTGAGACTAGATCAACTTTACAATGTCCTTTCTCAAATTCTGAGTACCTGAAAATATTGGATCTATCCTGAGGTCACAAAGCCAAAGGAATATAAAGCTTACATAAATATTTGTGTAAGTTTAGCATATAATTAGTATTTGCTTGAGACTTTTGCCAAGTGATACTGTTTCTCTGTACCTATTGTCCACATGTACTAAGTAAAGGTAAGATTAGTAACCCATTTCATGCTGTTGCTTTGAAAATCAGGATTCTTATATAGGTACCCTTGGGCAAAGCACCTGTGTTTATTCAAATACTTCTTGGTGCTTAAGGGAAAATAAAAACACACATTCATTATTATTGGTCATGTTTCCATAGGCTGACTGGAATCAGCAGGGTGGTTCTCATTTAGGTCTTCCTTTATTGCAGTAATTATTGATTACAGATACAGATATCTGGGACTGCAGTCGCCTGAAAGCTAGACTAGGCTGGATGTCCAGAAAGGCTCACTCATATGGCTCTCAACTTCTGCTAGATGTCTCTTGGGAGCTTAGCTGGAGCTGTTGACCAAATTCCCTAGACACAGTCTACAGTCTCTTTATGTGATCTGAGCTTCTAACAGCATAGCCGATGGGTTCCCAGGGAGAGTTTACCAAAAGCAAGTGTTTCCAGTGTCAGGAAGCTGATGCTGCCCAGCTTTTTAAGGGCTATATAGAACTTCAGAGTGTCATTTTACCCAATTCTATTGGCCAAAGGAATTATAGGGCCTGCCCATGGGGCTGGAGAAGTAAACTTCACCTTTGATAGGGAATGTCAAGGTCACGTCCTTGAACCACAAGTGAAGAGTAGATATTGTGAAGTCACCTTTGGAATACAATCAGCTGCAATGATTTACTTCAGTAAATTCTGTGACAAATAGTACTTCCTCTAAAATGAGTTTATTTCATGCAGGGAGCAAGATTTACGACATTTTTAACCTGTTTGTGAGGAGAAAGACTTTTCTAGTATGAATTTTGACAATGTGTCACTGGTTTATCAAATTAATTGGCAGTTCATAGGAAACACTGCTGTCTAAGAAGTCAATAAACTATAATTTTCTTTAAAACCAGTTTATCGATTGCCATTTCAGTAAGAAATCCTTGTTTAGATCTTGTGCAATGTTCTCTGAAAGAAGCTAATGGCTGAAATAACTACAAGAGGCATTGAGAGTTTGTTACATGGGTTGATGATTTGTTACATGGATTGAGCAAATCACTGTATGAATAGAGAATGGAACAGATTTGCCTTCTTAGAGAAAGCAGATAAATCACTAAAAAAGTAGAACTTTACGGGTATAAATTAAGGTTTTACAGTCATTTCAAATTAGATTTGAATTCTAGTTGTGTGTGCCCCAAGACACAGTTCCCTTTTTGAAAAATTTAGATAATACCTACCTTAATGCATTCTGGCAAGCAATAAATGAAAGCATTTTTCTTGGTTACCACTTCCATTATAACGTTTTTAAAATTATATTTTTTATCATCTTTAGTGAGAAAATAATCACATACACAGTGCACCATTTTGTCTATTCACTGTACAGTTTTAAGGCTGTTTCTATATTAGCAGCATTTTTGTGGTTTAATATAGAATAGACATATTTCCAAAAAGTTTAAAGCTAGAGAGTAACATCAATGTATTTCTCCGATTTGAACTAATATAACTATAAGAAAACAAGTCTTATTTTGTATTGATTTTTATCCTTTTACTTTCCAATATCATAATACTTCTCATAGAAGTACTCCCAAGAGCTTTGTAGAAATGAAACATTAAATAAATATTTATAAATTTAATAACTTTTTAATACTAATAATATTCATCATCATTAAATTGTACTTTCTAAGTTACCATTCACATGCTTCTATTAAGGGAGCAGAATTATGCTGCTATAAGAGGCAATAAACACAAATCATTCTAATATCCCTAATAATTATCAGCATTAATTTCATCTATGTCACCAGATTACTTTAATGGTTTGCAGTTGCTAATTGTGTCACTCATGTTCCGCTGTCAGTCCTCAGTATCATCAGTCAGGTGTTTGACCTTACACTCAGACCAGAAATAGCACTTGCTAAAATTGTGAATGGCATATCTTAGTGCTAATGATGATTTTATGGCTTTTGGAGGGTAGCTAAATTTCAGTTCTTATTACTGATTAAACTTATCACTTGTTGGTCTGACAAACTATATTTGGGGTTGGAATATAAACTAAAGGCAGTATTTATTTAACTATTAGTAACTTCTCTTTTAGCACATTGCAGATTAAGATTTAAGACACTATGGACTATTAAAAGGGGAAGGAAAGGAGGGGGTTATGGGTTGAAAAAGTACCTATTGGATACTATGCTCACTACCTGGGTACAATACACTTATGTAACAAACCTGCACATGTACCCCTGTATATAAAATAAAAGTTCCAATATTTAATGAAACTGAGAAAGTAATACCCTAGGAAAACTTTATACAAAATTAATGAGATGAAATTCAACAATAGTATATAGAGAGGCCTACACTCAGATTCAAACTGAATCATAAAGAACTGGATCAGAGAGATCCTGGTTAAGATCACCTCATATGAAAAAGCTCCTTAAAAACTCAATAAAAGCCAAGAAAAAAAAAAACATGATGTAGATTGTATTAGTCCATTCTCTGATTGCTATAAATAAATACCTGAGACTGGATAATTTATAAAGAAAAGAAGTTTAATTGGCTCACAGTTCCAAAGGCTGTACAGGAAGCATAATGCTGGCATCTTCTCAGCTTCTAGGGAGACCTCAAGAAACTTACAGCCATGGCAGAAGGCAAAGAGAAAGCATAGACACCACACGGCTAGGATAGGAGCAAGGTGCGGGGAGGTGCTACCCACTTTAAATGACCAGATCTCATGAGAACTCACTCACTATCACGAGGACAGCACCAAGGGGATGGTGCTAAGTCATTCATGAGGGATCTGCTCCCATGATCCCATCACCTCCCACCAGGCCTGACCTCCAACACTGGGGATGACAATTCAACCTGAGATTTGAATGGGGACACAGATTCAAACCATCTCATAGATATATTAAATATTGAAATCTTAGGCTGCATAAAAAGCATAGTATCTTTATTTATTGTGGTACAAGCCACTGTACCTTGTTTACATAATTTTTAAAAAGTTAAGACATGTAGCACAAAACATTACAGCAATATCATGAACACAGATACACAGGCTTATGCAAATGAAAAAGAAGTGGAATGATAAAATAAAGCAGTAATAACAGGGATTTTTTTTTCTAATCATAATAGATTAGCTGATATATGACCTGCCATCCAGTGGCAAGTAACTATATGTTTGTCTGTGTGTGTGTGTGTGTGTGTGTGTGTGTGTACAACTGAAGTCATTGATCAGCAATCAATACTAAGATCCTCAAAAGAAGTGATGATACATCAGGTTAGCCTACATTCATTCTTGCTTTCTCATTCAGGACATTTTTCAAAACTATGATGCAAGGAAGAAAACATCAGTCCTTCTAGGTTGAGAAAACAAAGACTAAAGTTTGGGTTGCCAGGGCAGTTGGAAATGAAGGGCAGGTTGTTAGAGAGGAGGGACCCACAGAAAAGATCTCAATGTGTGCAAAAAAATTTACTTCAATGCACAGGGAAAGACTTTGGAAGACTGAGCAAGGAAGAGCCACCAGGAGCCCAGAGAGATGAGCATAGATTTCAGAAATCTCCACATGATGGAGACGTACTGGAATTCAGGTATAGCTGTAAGGAGAGACCCTGGTGAATATCTTGGGCTTTCTGTTGAGACTGTAATGGAGTAGGCCATGCCCTGGAGTAAGAATCATGATTTAAGGCTAAGGACAAAGCTAAATTAGACATAACAAGCTTAAGCCCAAACCCCCAACAGGATTGCTAGTAATTTAACTTTCTTTTAGAACAAAACTTAAAATCCTTTAGAATACATTCGTATAATCTAGGTGCTCTATAACGTATCACTCACAATAAAAATTATTTTTAGATAAAAATAATTAGACACAAAAGGGGCATAAAATGGCACCAGTAATTAAGAGATAAAATCAACAGACTGAAACTCAGAGATTATTCAGAATTAGCAAAGACTTCAAAATAGTTATAATCAATAAGCTAATCAAAAAGAAGAAAAATAAACAAAAAAGATGAAAATTTTCAAATAGAACCAGATTTTGTAAAAAAGAAGTAAATGGACATTTCAGAATTGCAACATACAATATCTGAAATTAAGAACTTTTTGAACGTTAATAATAGAAAACTGAACAGAGCAGAAAATATCAATTTTTGAACTTGAGACAGGTGAATAGAAAATAACCCAACTAAATAACAGTAATAATAATAATGAGCAGAATGTAAGAGAGATACAAGAACCCATCGCAAGAAATGTGTAACCTTCCCATGTGAGTGGTCTACTGAACACTGCTCTTTTAAACAACAACTGCAAGGTAATAGAGGTAAGGTTAGACTGAAGAATAAATAATTGTAATGTGGTAGCAACAGAAGCTTCAGGCAGTCCCAGAGTGTGCTCTGAAGCTGAGTCGGCTCTTCAGGGATGCCCATACTTGAGGCAGAGACTAGGCTCTTGTTTTCCAACATTAACCAGATATTAGATGCCCTTGTCGCTGGAAAGAAACCATAAATGTCAAAGAGGCAGTTGCCTTTAACTGAGGGCAAAATATAGGCAGACACTCAGCTGTAAATAATGAGTGACCATTCCCTACAGACACAAAAATGACCACCTTTTCCTGAAAAGGGTATCACACCCCAATATATGATTATAGCAGCAATTCAGCAATTAAAAGGCCCAACATGTGTGTAACTGGAGCCTCCCAAAAAAGGAGAGATTGAGTAAAAGCAACATTTGAAGAACTAATCTCTGAAAATTTCCAAAATCTGATAAGAACAACATACAAATTCAAGAAGCTCAGCAAATTCCAAACAAAAAAGTAATATATCATAGTTTAATAGCTAAAAATTAATACAAATAGAAAACGTTAAAAATGGCCAGGAAGGGGGAAAGCCTTATAGTGGTAAAATTAGAGAGAAGAACATGAAAAATGGAATGATTCAGTGCTTGGGACATTTTTCATGTTTCAGTCACCATACTATGGAAAGGATATTAACAAATTAAAAAACAACAACAATAGATGAACAAGACGGTGTGGTCATCTAAAAACCATGCTACAGTTTAGAAAGACTCAGCTGCAGATGAGAGACTTTAGAATAATATCTATTTCCAATAGTCAGTATCCTGGAACATACACTAATATTATTTTGCGAAGTTTGGAAGAACAGAAATAAACCCAGTGGGAGGAAGCTTTCAGCAAATATAAGTAAAATGTTTGTAAACTGATAATGGAACTAGTTGCCTTGTGGAGAAGTCAGCATGTTGTTATAAGAAGTATCCAGAGAGCAGTTAGCCATTCATCTGCCCAGGATCATAGAAAATTCTCAAATTACGTGTGCTGGAAATAAATGTCCTCTAAAGTCAATTGCAATCCTAAAGGTCTAAGTCAAAATTTGTTTTGTTATTTTTCTACTCGAATAAATGTTCAAAACTTGAGCCACTGCATGTCATTCATGAGGTGTAGGTCATAATAAATACATATATTTTGAAGTACTTTGTATAGAACTAAAATTTGATACATTATTAAACAATCTTAAATAGACACAGTCTGCCCACATACACACTGAAATGTGTGTTTCAGTGAGCAAGTCTTTGGTTTGGGGAGGAATTTTTCCACAATACTTTAATATGTGCACCCCATATCTAGTACATATGGTAAAAGGGAAAGCTAGAAGCTGACTGGCAAGAGCTCCTAAAAATATGAATATTGCCTTTAGCAATTAGTTTGTGTCTTAAGCCATTCGTGCTGCCATAACAAAATACCATAAACTTAGTAGCTTATAAACAGAAATTTACTTCTCACAGTTCTGCAGCAGAGAGAAGACAGGGCAATTTTGGTGAGAGGAACACAAGAAAGGATGGGGAAAGCATAAGGCATTCTTGGAGGATGGGAAGTAGAAACATTTTCTCTTGGAGAACCCAATTGCTGAAAGTCATAAATGTACATTCTGCCAATGTCAAGACATCTTGGTCTAAGAGCGTTATTACCAGCTTAATCCAACATCTAATTATACAAGATTTACTTTCTTTGTATAATGACAGCTTCTTATTTTTTATTAATCCAAAAGAGGAAGTACACCTGAGTTTGTCTTTAAGCAAACATGAGGCAATGTTTCTTAGCTATTATCTTGAGTGGAGCATGTAATATAATGTCCTTTGAGCTCCCTTTCCTATATAATCTAAAAGTGAATCTTTATTCTTATAGACTACTAGAGTGCTGACAAAATGTTATTTTGTTCATCTCTTCTTAACAAAGTAAGACCATGGCTGATCTAACCTCTAGACTTTTTAACCATGAGGGGGAAATTTTCACTTGGCTAAGAATTCAATTCTTCGACGTTTCTTCTAAATTCAAGAATTAGCTTCACAGTTACTTTTTGATGTGGTGAACATGGACACCTTTGTTTTGAGTCTGGACTTTCCTCCCCATGGATTATTATCAGACTATATTTTTAAAGTGTTGTGTTCCCTGCAGAAGGCAGGATATCCTCGGTTTTCCCAATAATTACTTTTATTTTTATTATTGTTCAATTTTAATATTTTATCATCCCATCCAAGCAATCCTATCTTCTATGTATAATTATCTCTCTATCCCCCAATAATTTTATTTTTAATAAAAAAGAGAAGCAACACAGTGATTAGAAAGAAAGTCTCAGTGAGTTACAGATTTCACTTTAACCTTAAGAACAAGCCTGAAAATTATTCTCCAAATGGATAAATTGAGTCCCAAAATAGTAACACACTTGTGCTGACAGATGGAAGTGCAGATAGAAGAATGTGCATGGCAACTGCCGCCTGAAGCACTTCCATCTGTCACCAGGTCTCTGCTGTGTCTATACACTCAAAATTACTCTGTCCGCTATCAGGCAATTGTGCAGGTTTTCTTCATTCATTTCACTGCGAAGTGGACTAAACTGCTCACAAGGATCTTTGCAGTAAGAATAATTAAAAATATAACCAGAGAGTCTATCTGTATGGCACTGAAACTTTATCAATTAAAGATATCGCCTCTCATGGTTTTCCCCAGATAACATAATTAAGAAAAAAAAAAAGAGAAAGAAAAAGAAGAGGATAAGTGGAGTGCAATGGAACAGGGGAAAAGAAAGGAGAGAGAAAAATCTCCCAGCCAAGCATCAAGAAATACTGCTTTTTTTCCTTCTTTAATAAGAAAAGTCTTTTCATTTTTCATTTTCTTCCTCCTTATACAGTAACAAATAAATAAGCCATATGAATGTCAAAAATCGAATTCATTGTTCCTATTTGTAAGCAACACGTAAATATGAGCTTAGAGTCTATAGCCAGGCCACCTGAGTTCACATCCAGGCCCTCTGTTTACCCACACTGGAACCTTTGGCAAATATTTGGAACTTTTCGTGCCTCAATTTTCTCATCTGTAAGATGAAGATGAATCAACATATCTATTCCAATATTAAATCAACAAATATAGATATAAACCTCTTAGAGCAGTGCCTGGCACATGATCAGCCCTGATAAACTTGGCCTGTCCACCTAGTTGACAACCACACAAACCTGACCTGGCCCCACCACCTGTTGCAGGAAGTCAGGGACCTGGAACGGAGGGACTGGCCAAAGTCATGGCAGAAGAACATAAATTGTGAAGATTTCATGGGCATGTATTAGTTCCCCAAATTAATACTTTTACAATTTCTTATGCCTGTCTTTACTGCAATCTCTGAACATAAATTGTGAAGATTTCATGGACATTTATCACTTTCCCAATCAATACTCTTGTGATTTCCTATGCCTATCTTTACTTTAATCTCTTAATCCCATCATCTTCGTAAGCTTAGGATGAATATTGCTTCAGGACCGTGTCATGATTGTGTTAATTGCACAAATTGTTTAAACAATATGAAATCTGGGCACCTTGAAAAAAGAACAGGATAACAGCAATGTTCAGGGAACAAGGGAGATAACCATTAGGTCTGGCTGCCTGAGAGCTGGGCCGAACACAGCCATATTTCTCTTCTTTCTAAAGCAAATAGGAGAAATATCGCTAAATTATTTTTCTCAGCAAGGGACAGCCCTGAGAAAGAGAATGTGTGCCTAGGGGTAGGCCTCTAAAATGGCTGCTCTAGGGACGTCTGTCTTTTACTGTTGTAGATAAGGGATGAAATAAGCCCCAGTCTCCCGTAGCGCTCCCAGGCTTATTAGGATGAGGAAATTCCCACCTAATAAATTTTGGTCAGACTGGTTGTCTGCTCTCAAACCCTGTCTCCTGATAAGATGTAATCAACGACAATGTGTGCCTGAAACTTCATTAGCAATTTTAATTTCGCCCCGGTCCTGTGATCTCACTCTGCCTCCATTTGCCTTGTGATATTTTATTACCTTGTGAAGCATGTGATCTCTGTGACCCATACCCTATTTGTATACTCCCTCCCCTTTTGAAAATCACTAATAAAACCTTGCTGGTTTTGTGGCTTAGGGGACATCACGGAACCTGCTAACATGTGATGTCTCCCCCAGATATCCAGCTTTAAAATTTCTCTCTTTTGTACTCTTTCCCTTTATTTCTCAGACTGGCTGATACTTAGGCAAAATAGAAAAGAACCCACAAAGAATTATCAGGGGTGGGTTCCCCTGATAACCACCTTGAATGGACATGGCACAGATACATACAGCGGAGGCTTCTGATCACCATGACCCCAGGTGGGCTCCACATAACCACAATAGAGCATTTACTGCCAGCCAATGCCCTTCTGACTGCAAGCCCAACGATGGCCCACTCATCATCAGTATCATTGTTTTCCTAATATGAGCAGTTTGTGACATTTTGGCTTTAAAAGATCTATTTCACTTCTCCTGTCCTGACCTTCATCCCCAGAGCCTAGAGTCTGGTTCTAAGCTCGGGAGTAAAACTTCCCACACAGTGCTCAGTCTCTGGTCACTTGGTGTGTAAATTTCTTTGTATGTATGTGTGTATATATTTTTATATGTGAAAACTATGTAAAGTTGTGGCTTTTCATGTTTGAAGATCTAGGAAAAAATAGTTTCAATACAATTTAATAGAATTGCAAAAAGTTGGTTTGAGTCTGTCATCTGGGAAGCATGAAACCTAATAAGTAGGTGATGAAGGGAATGCCCTGGTGTTTGAACAGTTCTACCCCACAGATTATTTATTTACATATAGTTCAATAAGGGAGGTGGAATGGGAAGCTGGGCCTTGACCAGAGGACCCATTGTTTTTCTGCTTTTCACTTATAAAATTAAACTTCTCAACAAGCCAGTCACAAAGAGGCTTGCCCCCACCGTGCAAGCCCCCAACGAACAGCACCGAGTCTGCTTCCAGGCAGTGGGTGAGCAAGGCTGAGAACTTGCCCCAGGCTAGTCAGCCTCCCAACTGTGAAAGCAAGTAGGGCTTTGTGCTTCCCCACCTGTGGAGTCTGCACACCGGATTCACACCCTCCCCTAAGTTCTGGCCAAGAGACTTCTTGTTCAGTTAGAATTGTTACAAAGTTCGGCTGGAGGTTTCCTTTGCCCTGTGACCTTTTCCCAGTACCTCTGGCAGCCCTCTGCAAGGACCCTTGAGGGGCAAGGCAAAAATGGCTTCCTAGGAGACCCAGAGAACCCACAGGGCTTTTCCTGCTGCTTCTTCTATGCCTGTATTTCCCTCGGCTGTCTAAACTGACTCAGTTCCAGGTAAGTTCAGAATCTTCTCCTGTGATCTAGACTTTCAGGTTCCCCAGTGAGGGTGTGTGTTTGGGTGTGGATGATCCCCCCTTCCACTTCCACAGTTTGGGCTCACAGTATTTGGGGTGTCTCCTGGGCCCTGCAAGAGCAATCCACTTCCTTCAGAGGATCCGTGGCTTCTCTTGGCTTTCCTGATTTATTCCTGCAGTAGTTCTGGAGCAAAAGTTCATGATGCGAGACTCCACACACTGCTCTGTCCATCCGAGTGGGAGCTGCAATCTAGTCCTGCCTTCTGTCTGCCATGATCTTCCTGATTTGAGGCTTTCATGATTCTTAATTCTCTCAATAACAAATCCATGAAACATTCAAAACATTGGACTTACATTTGTATAGTAAGTACTGTGTCCCCAAACAGTTAAGACTACATTGACAGGAACTTGATAAAAATAGATTCACGGCGACTTTACAAAAAGTGTGTTGGGTTTGTTAGGGAGAAAAAAGAAAGAGTGATATGATAACCAATACTTTCACCTTCTTTCTTTGTCTCTTCCAAGTCCTCATGCTTTCTGAGTACTTCCATTCAATTCAGGAGTTTGAGTACCCATCACCATCCAGACTGAGACACCAGAGATGGGGTCGGAATGGCTGAGAAATATGTGCTACTTATTGTGATAAAATAACAACTGTGAAAAGAAAAACACAATAATTCCTATCTCTTCTTACACATTCTCTCTGCTTTCTTAGTTTTTTTGAAGAGTGTTAAATCAATAGAGCCCAAATGCCTTGAAATCACCCAAACAAGGAAACCAAGAAATAGAAAACCTAAAGGATCTTAGCTATGGCTATGAATTGATCTTTCTGGTTATAAAGGTTAAAAAAACTATCTGCAGCAAGCAGGAAATTCCTAGATGCTGTCTGCAGGCAGGTGAGCAGTTTATACTGACCCTGAGAGTAGGAGAAAGACATAAAACTCTTTGAGTTGTGCAGAATGAGGGGTAATAAGATTAAGAGCCTGCTTAATTATAAAATTCAATGATCTTGTAATCCATCCATCTGGCTTAAAAATGGCGAGGGTAGAACCAAGTCAATAAGCACTGGGCAATTCTCTCTCCAAGAAGCCCTGCTCCACCTTCCTCTGGTTTCTTCCCATCTACACCCCAGGCCTTCTTTATAAGCCATGATCTCCCCAGTCCCCAGCCCCAATTCCCACTGTTGCCAGGGTCTGAGGCAACATCTGACACAGCTCAGCACAAGTAAGAAGCGGTTATATTTAAACATCTCATCCCCTCTCAGAAAACCTCAATTTTCTAGTCTTATGTACATAGATAACATATTTTTGCATAGGTTTAGTATGTAGCATAATGCCCAGCACATTCTAAGACTATATAATGAATACTTATTGAATGTACAAGTAAATGGATTGACAACATTTGAGCATCTTGCAAATATTTGACTTTACATTTAAACATACATTTTCATATTCATTTTTTATTCTTACACATGGAAAAATCTCCATATATGTTAAAGTGCTTTGATAAACTTGCCCATGCAACATTAGTCCATTTAAAATGTAATTGGTAATAATACTGTTTAAATATTAGCTTCTGTTTTGAAATACAATAATTCAACCTAAGAAATAAAACATCTAGGACAACAAATAAGTAATTAAAAAGTGAGTATATCTAAATTATTTAAGTGATGATTAAATATCCCATATTCCTTTGATAATTTAAACTGACCCTCATTTTATTTTTCTCATTACTATTTTTCTAAGACTTATTTTAATTTGTTGTGACTTTAAACAGAGTAAAATCAACACTGAGTAGGATACTAATTTCCTGAAACATAAAGTCTGTAAAGACTTTACTGTACTTAAAAAAAGTTAACTGTCAGAATCTTTTTATATTATAAAATTTGTCCTTTGTTTTTCATATATGTTGCAATTATTTTGTACATTTATAATTTGTTGTGTGACCTTTTAAATACTCATCTTGAACATTTAGAATGTTTTAATTTTCAAGATTCAAACTTATAAACATGTTTTTGTGTGGCTTGTCATTTTAGTGATGTAATCAACCCAAAATCTGAAAAAATAATTTCTCATCTTTCCTTCTAGTATATTTTGTATTTAAGAAAATATTATAAAAATAAATTTGATTTATTTATAATACATGTTGGATTTAATTCAGGCAAATATTTTAAGAAAAACATTTCTTCCGACTTCTTCCAATGCATAGTGGATTTCTTTTGTGTATTTTAATTTTGATCCACCTGAAATTTCTTTAAATTATTCAAATGCAGTGAGCATTTTTCTTATTTTCTTTCTAAATAGCTAGCCAATTATATCAATATCATTAATTGATTAAATCCATGTTTTTACCAACTATTTAAAATGCCAAAGTTATTATATATAAATATTCATAAACATTTCAGGAGTACTTATTCAGTTCTGTTGGTTTGCTTCTCTTTTTTCTTCCCAAGTGTTTTAATTAACGTAAAATTTTGATACACTTTAACATCTTGTCAAACCTGCCATTACCTGCTCCTATTACCCCTCTTTTTCAGACTAATCCTGATGTTTTTGCATAATTCTTTTTCTAAATAATGTTCAGCTTCAATTTTCTTAATTGTAGTAAAGAGTTGGCAAAATAATTCATAAAAATTGGTAACAACGTTACATATTGGGGAAGTATTTCAACAATCAATTGTGCCATAGAAAGTTCCTCCTTCCCTCCAGGCAGGAAACAACTCTGACTGTCATAACTCATGTACAGGGATCTTCTTTCTTCACATTTGACTCATATTTTATTGAACCAGCTACACTTTGTCACTTGATTTCCTTTAAGAACCACAATATGCCTTTGTCAAGGGGCTATCTGGGGCTTCTCTGAGAAGATACTTGAGGTATTGGAATGGATCATAACTCAGGGTCACTGAGGGATTAGCTCATCCTTGGCTAACAGTGACTATTTTCTAGCCAACTGCACTAACCAGCCATTGGTGTCTTATATACAATTTTCTTCCTATTCTTTTTATACCACCTAGAAATTTCTAATAGGAATGGATACTGAATTCCTTTGATCCATATTCATGTTTATTTGGAAATGTGAAGTTCAATCAGTTCACTGGAATACAGTGAAATATTTTAATTTTAACAATAAAGAGGCTTTCAAATGAATGTTAACCTTCTGAAGTATGTGTTGTTACACACCTGACTTAGATACAAGAACATATAAACATATAAAGATGTGGATTTTCTATTAATTTTGCTTCAGGAGAGCAGAGGAGGACTCATCAAACATGTAGTTTAAAAGGAAGGGTGTGTGATAGGGATGAACTTACTGCCTGGCCCCTCACTCCCAGACCCTCGCTTCTGTACAGAGCTGAGACCATCGTCCTCACACGTTGCAGTTCGGAATGAGTGCCTCCATAACCCCTTATATTTGAAATCTGTGTTGGCATCTTCCTAAGTCTTGAAAAAAGATACATTCTCGGCTTTAAAATAAATAATATGGTCAACCAGCAAGCTTTCTTTAGCCTAGAATCACATCTCCAGTTTGGAAAAATACTAAAGAAAAACAAAGATGTAGTCCCTGCTGGTGAGAAACTGACCCCCTCTTTGTTCCTCTTTGAGAAGCCTAGAGCCCTGTACCCAGTCTTTTTTTTTTTCCTCTTATTTTTTCTCAGTCCCTACAACACTCTGTTTATTCCTTCCACTCACAGGAACCCATGACATTGAGTGTCTCTCTCATTCCTTTGACGCTTGTCCTCATACAGTCTTTTGAAACTGCTGGCATTATCAACTTTCAGTGTTATTTAACATTCTACATGCCTTGTCTCTTTCACCAGGATACTAATTTTCTGAGAATAGAACCATGTGTTTTATTTCTTGATGTCTGTCACACAGTCCAAGACATTATTATCCCATAATAAACACTCAGTAAGAAGACACATACAGGCAAGTGGTCTTAAAGTTCAATACAAACACACACACGCACACACACACACACACACACACACACACCAGGTTTAAAAGCCCCTTTTTAACCAATCACAAACTGGGATTTGGGGAGAGTCTTTCAGTTTCCTCTTTGACAATATAGGAATAAAATAACTACTTTACAGAATTATTGTCAAGGTTACATATTGCTTGTAAATATTCCACTTGATTCTATAAAAGCAAGGCACAAATATGGCTGGTATTTGTTGAAAAACATTCATAGATCCTGGTTTGTAATCATGAATGTAATAAGAGCATTCAATTGGAGGTAGAGATTACCTATCGTAATCTTGTTTTGTAGATGAGAGAACATCACAGAAGTGATACGTTTCAAAACTACACAGCTAGTGGACTACTATGTTTAATCAAGATTTTGTTAAATAAAAACTCATACCTTCCAGTTTATATACTGTTGGAATAATTAATATGCTTCAAATCAAAGAAATATTTTATTCAAAATTGACCTATAATCAGTGATTATAATCATCTTAGTAATTACCTTGGTTTTTAAGAAAACTGAATAGAACTCTATATGATAAATTTTCTCAGTATCCTTACCTATTGCTGATGTTAGGTGGGTGCTTTGTCTTTCAGCTGTTACATAAATCCGTAAGGATAGAAATGGGAGTGTAGAAGATGATGAATTAAAAATTATATTCACCTAGGGCTGGGCACAGTGGCTCACACCTGTAATCCCAGCACTTTGGGAGGCCAAGGCAGGTGGATCACCGGAGGTCAGGAGTTCAAGACCAGCCTAGTCAACACGGCAAAACCCTATCTCTACTAAAAATACAAAAAATTAGCCGGATGTGGTGGCACGTGCCTGTAATCTCAGCTACTCAGGAGGCTGAGGCAGAAGAATCACTTGAACTTGGGAGGCAGAGATTGCAGTGAGCTGAGATCACAACACTGCACTCCAGCCTGGGTGACAAGAGCGAAACTCCATCTCAAAAACATTTTTTTTAAATTATATTCACCTAACATCTAATTTATGCAGCTTTAAACATACATATTATGAAATTGACCATATGACCATTGACCTGATGGTGTGGAAGAAATACACTTAAAAGGATTAACAATGCCCAAGAGAATATACAGCTTCTGGTTACATAATAATCATGTAGCCAATTATAATACTGAAGTTAAAAAAAATAAAACTTGTGTCCAGTTCTTCTGAATTTGTGGCCGAGAGCCCCGGGCAAGGAGTACGGGGTAATTGTGTGGATACAGCCTCTAAAGGAAGAAGCCCCTGCCCACCCATCTTGATAATTATCTGCTTTCTCTTGCTTACTGTTTATTTAAATCTGCACGATTAAGGTACGGGCTTGCCAATAGAAGAGGGCGGCTGAGCTTCCTGACAACCGCATATTCAAGTAGCCAGCAGTGCTTCTGCAAGCCACAAGATCTGTCAGCAGGCTTGCGTTTGCCAGGAGAAAAGCGAGAAAACTGCACTTTAAACATCGGGCTCAGAAAATCATTAGGCTATCAGCCCGTTTTAATAAAGAACATAAATGCTTTTCCTGAGGAGACACAAAATCTTCACTTTAGGATGTGCCTTTTAAAACTCTTTAATGGAATTGTGGTGGGGAATGTCTATCCTACCACCTCATAAACGCTGGCTTCTGAAATCAGATGGAAGATAACTGCAAGACTCACTGCCATTTCCATCATTTTTGCAGACAATCTCAGGCCTGGCGCGGTGGCTCACACCTGTAATCCCCGCACTTTGGGAGGCCGAGGTGGCCTGATGACCTGAGGTCAGGAGTTCAAGACCAGCCTGGCCAACATGGTGAATCCCCATCTCTACTGAAAATACAAAAATAAGCCAGGCATGGTGGTACGTGCCTATAGTCCCAGCTACTTGGGAGGCTGAGGCAGGAGAATCGCTTGAACCCAGGAGGTGGAGGTTGCAGTGAGCTGAGATCATGCCATTGCCCTCCAGCCTGGGCAACAAGTATGAAACTCCATCTCAAAATAAATAAATAAATAAAATAAAATAGACAACATCTAAGTCCATGTCCAGTTTACCTGGACAGTTATGGTATATTCTTTTAATTATAAATTTGGACAGTTACTACACCAGAGACACAAATGCAGGTAGAAATTTTCAAAAGATAACTACAGGAAGAGTCTCTCCCAACCAAAATATTACTCCTGTCCTATCTTTGTGCTGAGCTGCATGTCTGCTAAGTCTTTTCTCTTTTGTCTTTGTTTTCATCATTCAACCTAAGTACAATATAAGCAATCCTTGGAGAAAAAGAAAATCAAAACATGTTGAATGAAATTTCATTAAAGAGACAAAATAATGATAGCAGGTCCATGTCTCCCTCTCACCCCATTTTCTACCGCTTCCTCCTTCTCTCCCTCTCACTCGGCCCACTTTGTATGAAAGATCGTTAAGGTAGTAAAGAAAGTATCTAGTGCTTGAAGGCTGGCATGAAGGTAAAGGCTTCCCAGATGGGAGAGAAAGCAATTTAAAAACAGCTGCTCACAACACCACAGCTAAATTTTGCCTGCTTCACAATTTCTCTCAGACCTAGCACAATTAATATTTATTTCCCAATAGACGTATTCTGTGCTGAACTAAGGCCTAAAACAGTCAGGAGAAAGTGGATTAACTGAAAAGAAATAAAGGCAGCTATCTTTGATTTCAACACCATTAACCCATTTATGCTGGAGGTTGCAATTTTTTGAATTTTTGCAATCAGACCTTGGCGATAACCTTGAGCAGCAGGATATAAATAACTCCTACATACTCAGCGTTCCAATAAGGGAACACTAGGCATAAATGGGTTAATTCATATGTCAAAAACAGGTGGTAGTTACTAACTACAACAACCCCTCTTTTTCTAGTCAAAAATGAACTAAACAGCCAAATATAATTGAAAAACATGGACAACATTTTATTCTGAATTTGAAAGATTTATTACATAAACAGGTAATCATTTCCGTTGTGGTTAAAACTATAAATATCCAGACATTGTAGAAAGTTTAAGACTGATATTAGGGCTTGCAAATCAGGAGCTTATGAGGTTATTTCTTATGGAAATATTAAAACACCTTTTTCTTTTTGCATTTTTGTCACTGTGTATGAATTATTCATAAGTAAAAATACTGAGATTTATTTTTCAGCATGAACACAAGAAAAAGGCAAATATAAGCTACTGAATTTACATCTTCACAAATATCTTGATAGCTCAAAGCGTTCTTAAGAAAGAAAAAGAAAAACACGACAATTTTAAAGTGATTTTTTTTTTTTTTTTGAGACAGAGTCTCGCTCTGTCGCCCAGGCTGAAGTGCAGTGGTGCAATCTTGGCTCACTGCAACCTCTGCCTCCCGGGTCAAGCAATTATCCTGCCTCAGCCTCCCAAGTAGCTGGGATTACAGACACCTGCCAGCACGCCCAGCTTATTTTGTCTATTTTTAGCAGAGACGGGGTTTCATCATGTTGGCCAGGCTGGTCCCAAACTCCTGATCTCAGGTGATCTGCCCACCTTGGCCTCTCAAAGTTCTGGGAGCATAGGCATGAGCCACTGTGCCCGGCCTTAAAGTGATTTTTTTAACTGAAGATTTCTATAGAAACTACTGGACAGCCCATCACTGTAAACAGACTCACAGAGGAAATTACTTCTTTGTACTAAAAGTGAGATCATGCAAGTATCAGAGATCACAGCACAGCTTTTCATGTTTGTCTGAATGAAAAAAAAAAAAAAAAACAGAAAGAAATGTAGCATCTGAAGCCCTTTGCTTCTCCTTAAGTCAAATTCTTTTTTCCCCACTTATATCTTAGGGTTTTGGTGCCGAAGAAAATATATTGAATATCTGGAAGGTCATAAAAAAGAAATTCTTCTTCCCTGCTCCATTCCCAGAGATCTGCCCCCAATAGATCTATAGCTGTGCCTGGTAATCTCTGTTCCCAAGGGCCCCAGATAATTTTGATGCAGTGAACTGCTGGACGAACTTTGCAATACCTCCAATGCATAGTAAAAACTTCAGACTTGAGTGCCTTAGTCACAGGTAGGAAGAGGAGAGGAGGGATAAAATACGTCCTTGGTTAATTGTAAGAAGGTCTTCCCTGGAGGTTAGCATAGATGACATATACTTGGATTATAGGCAAAGAGCCAGAACAGCTCACACCAAAGTAAGAGGTGCTCAGCATTAAAAATCTCCCTCCACTGGCCGCAGGGACAGGGATAGCCTTGGCATTGACAAGGAGAGGGAGTTGGGCTGGGGATACAACACTGATGACAGCAATTACTGTCTACTTGTCCATTCTACTTATCCATACTTCTACTTACCATTCTACTTACCCTTTCTGCTTATCCATATTCTGTCACCCTAACCAGTGGCATATGCTGCTTTATTGGTAGTGATGCTCATATTGGTATAAAAATCCATAAAAATGAAATCCCACAAAGCCATCTCTGATACTCAGTGACTCCAAAGTGCAAAGGCCAAGTGCTCAAGTCTGAAGAATTTCAACATTGTGTAATTCAGTTAACTTTTTTTTTTTTTTTTGAGACAGAGTTCCACTCTTGTCGCCCAGGCTGTAGTGCAACGGCGCAATCTCGGCTCACTGCAGCCTCTACCTCCCGGGTACCCATGATTCTCCTGCCTCATCCTGCCAAGTAGCTGGGATTACAGGCATCTGCACCACGCCAAGCTAATTTTTGTATTTTTAGTAGAGACGGGGTTTCACTACGTTGGCCAGGCTGGTCTTGAACCCCTGACCTCAGGTGATCATCCCGCCTCAGCCTCCCAAAGTGCTGGGATTACAGGCATGAGCCACCGCACCCCGCCTCAGTTTACTTCTAAGTTGTGAAACTAAATCTGCAATGAATTAATTTGTGCGTATTAGGTACTTGGGGAGGTTATTGTGTAAGGTGGTAAGATCAGCTTTCCTGGAGATATTACAATATCTGAGACACACTTACTCGTATGCTCTAAGATTCACTTTACAGATGTCTACTCACTCCTTAGGCAATGAATATGCCTACAAAGGGATTTTACTTTTCTAAAGTTTTCCTTCTCTATAGTTTCCTTGGGCCATTTATATCCAAGATGCCTCATTCCTAGCCTGCCCATCAGGATACTCTACTCGACATCTAAAATGAGCACGCAAACAGCCTAGAATTTTTCTGTCTGGATTGTTTCTCCTTAAACTAAAGAAAAACATTAAAAAAAAAAAGGAGCATGAGGTCAAGACACAATCAATTATGGTATTTCTGGCATTGAGTTTCTTATTTAGTGTAAATGTGAAACAATTTCCCTACAAGAAAAATTTTACAGAACATCATTCAAGACATGGCTGTTTTATTATGGAAGCCCTTGAAAAGTTTACAAAGCTACTATTTAGCCAGTAAAAAGAGGAATGGTGGTAACTGTTTAAGAGTTGGGTGCAGCTAGGCTTGGGCGTGGTAGCTCACGCCTATAATCCCAGCACTTTGGGAGGCCAAGGTGGGCGAATCACGATGTCAGGAGTTCAAGACCAGCCTGGCCAACATGGTGAAACCCTGTCTCTACTAAAAATACAAAAAATTAGTTGGGCATAGTGGTGGGCGCGTGTACTCCCAGCTACTTGGGAGGCTGAGGAAGGAGAATCACTTGAACCCAGGAGGCAGAGGTTGAAGTGAGCTGATATCACGCCACCGCACTCCAGCCTGGGCGACAGACTGAGACTCCATCTAAAAAAAAAAAAAAAGAGAGAGTTGGGTGCAGCTGTGCTGAAGAAAGGTAAGGAATAACTGATGAATAACTGATGTCAATTTTGTTTTATAATGGTTGATGGAAACTTCTTTCCCCCCTTACAGTTTGACTTCCTGGATAAAAATAAATATGTGAGGTAGTGAAATAAAAACAATTATGTTGGTTAATTCAATAAATGCTTATTGGGTGTTTACTATGAGTTAAGCACTTTATTGAGGACTGAGATTATATCAGTGAAGAATGCAAAAAAGGAAGACATTTCTGCTTTTGTGAAATATTTGTGCTAGTATAAGGATGCATACAGAAAATAAACATATCAAGCAGATAAGTATACTATGCAAGAATATAAGTGCTATGGAAAAAACAAAGCACAGTGAAAGAGGATCCATTAAGTGACAGTTATTTTTTAATCACATCTTCAGTGCAGGTACTGTGTTAGATGTGAGAAATTCAACAGTGTCCAAAACACTTATAACCCTTAAGGACTGAGAACCTCTTCCTGTGACTGAGACATGATCCAGAGTTGGCCAACTTGAGGATGTGAACTGGTGCTTGGCCCCACCTGGCCAGGGAGGATACTGCTCATAGATCAACAGCACTATTTCCCATTGGGCCCCACAATTCATCTCCATATAGTGTTCCATAGAGTCTGGATCTGTGAATCAGAGCCAACACTTGAGAGGAGTGCAGTTAGTGTGAGGGTGGAAGCTGAACAGTACAGCCCATACCTAAACAGGAGGACACACGTCAGAGAGCATGCCCTGTATCCTTTGATCCCAGTTACAGAAACTGACCCTTATCAAACTGCATCGATATTTTACGGCTCATTTTGTTAATACAGGTTTCTTTTAATTACATTATTAATGAGGCTTATTACATTTTTCTCTTGAGTGATGCATACTATCCCAGGAACAAATTATTTTTCCAAAGAATGTATTTCTAATAATAAAATAATGCATAATTATTTTATGTAATCCGATTTACCAAAATTTCAAAACATTAAAATATTAAAACTTCAAAATTTTAAATATTAAATGTCAGCGTATACTGTATTCCATAGAAACAGAAATGTTTGCAACACATAATAAACTACCTGACATCCTTTTTTTCACCCACTAAGGAACAATGATGGCACTTCTTGCAGATACTGTGTGATTCAGAGAAGTCTATATAAATATATATACATATATGGTTATATAGAGATATCATTTACAACACAGGTGTGTAGGTATATATTATATATGTATCTACACACACACACACACACATAGACACATATAGAGATAGATAGATAGATAAAATGAGGAATTAAAATAACTAAGAGACTGTTCTCACCAATTATTTTTAACAAGAGAATGAGACTTGGTTCCTCTAAAGATAATAAAGAAAAATGACAAGAAACAATACTATCAAATAATCAGTGGTCCATATCCAGGAGCACATCTAGTTTTGTGGGGCTTAAAGCTTATACTTATACACTTTTGGAGGCCCTCTTTATAAAAAGAATAAAAAATTATAAAGGCAAAATTAGGGTAGAATATGAATTGTTATTAAGAATGAAACACAACAAAATTGCATATTTTTGAAAGCTGATATGTATTATAAACATCAGAAAAGTCATAAAAGTAATGTAATTTTTATCAATTAACTAGCTAACTGTCTGGCCCTGCTCTATAATAATTTATTCCCCACTTCCTTTTGACTCCATATTTTTTGATCAACTCCTCACAAGAAAACGATTTTGGAAAATCATTTGTACAAAAAGAAGTAGTAAAACAATTCAATCTTTCTTCTGGCATGGTCTGATAATTTTAAAAAGGTTTTTAAGCTTCACAGCTTCTTATTGGTAATGCCATGTAAATTTTGAGAATTACTGCCAAATCTGAATGCTAAAAAATCTCTACCAATTTTCTTTATTCGTGAACTCTAAAATTTGGAAAAATGTTCCATAAACTATTTTCTAGCTCCATGTGTTTCAAACCTTGTTACTTCTCTCTTTTTTTTTTTGAGATGGAATCTCGCTCTGTCACCCAGGCTGGAGTGCAATGGCATGATCTTGACTCACTGCAGCCTCCACCTCCTGGGTTCAAGCGATTCTCCTGCCTCAGCCTTCCTAGTAGCTGGGATTACAGGTGCTCACCACCACACCCAGCTAAGTTTAATATTTTTAGTAGAGATGGGTTTTCACCACGTTGGCCAGGCTGGCCTCAAACTCCTGACCTCAGGTGATTCACCTGCCTCAGTGTCCCAAAGTGCTGGGATTACAGGCGTGAGCCACCACGCCCAGCCCAAACCTTGTTTCTTCTCAAAACCCACATGCTTTCCATAAATGAAATGGTGTAACACATCCATATCACAGTACAACCTTTGGTTCTTCATCTCTGTGAGACAATGCTATACTTGGCACAATGGATAGTCCTAGTATTCCTGGAGGCCATTCCTACACCTGAAGAGCTTGCAAAATCTATACATACAGAAATGACTACAAACAACAAAATTAAATAACCCACCAAATCAAAATAAACATTTCCCAAACTCAATTCCCCGTAGCTAGATCCTGAAAGTGCCCATAGTCCCTTCATCATCACATGGCACTAGGAGTACTATAATAATGGGGATGATGAAGTATAAAGATACAGTATTCATGAACAAGTGCAGTTAAAACATTTTGCATTTGGAAAAAAAAATGGATGATGAATTAAATACCTTGTGGGGGGCTCTGCCCAGCGAAAATAGATACCATGAGTACAGATAACCCATTCAAGGCATTTTCCCCCAAGATGTAAAGGGAAAAGGAACAGGTGTTGTAGAGATGTTTATTCTGATTTGTTTTTTTAGGATGAAAGAGACCATGGCATATACGCTGACTCAAATGATCAAATAGAGAGACAACACTTGAAGGACTACAAGAATACATGAATGATTACAGGACAGGGCCTCATTTGCTGACCAGAGAGGATGGGATCCAGGACGTGAATAGAAAAGTTGACCATAAATAGAAGCCTGAAATTGTCATCCTTTCTAACAGCAGAAAAGCAGAATATGTGGTACATGCATGTTATGTTTGCAAATATGGTGATAAGAACATATGGAATTTCTCCTCTGATCACCTCTTTTCTCAGTGAAATGAGATGCAGTGCTTTTAGCTGAGAATGAGGAACTCGGAGAAAGTTGATGTTAGCCATTGAAGGCGACAGGAGTTGTGAGGTGACTGTCTTCAAGGAATGGGAGAGTAGGTTAGCTAGGGAAAGTTGTAAAATCGCCTGGAAGCAGTGGTGTCCATTTGAACATTGTGTTCATTAATATAAAGAGCAACAATTAGAATGGCTCTGTGTTTTTCTTCAGTCACACATGGTTAGTTCCAAGTGTGGAGAAATTAGATTTAACAAGGACTGGGTTTTTCTGATGAATGTGATGAAAATAGAGACAAACAAAGGAGAAAACAGTCTATACTTGGGAATAATAATGATGATGGACCATGGATTCTAATTTGGACAAAGAGTAAATAAGAGTCATGATGGAGAGGGGAAAGGTGGTGGAGTCAACGGATTAAAGGGATCGATGTTATTGAAGAATTTCTGGAGTGGATGTACTTCAAGGCCTTGGAAATTTAGGAGGCCATGTTTGGAGAACAATGGGCCTAGAACTGAAATTGCAAAGTGTATTGTAGGAATGACGATATCTAAGATATGCCAATGAGAATGAGTGGCTAAACCAGGGTGAAAAGTAAGGTCAAGGTAGGAAGTCAAAGAAATAAGAGCCAAATTATGGAATATTGGAAGAGTATTAGAATTTGCTCCTGAATATGAATAAATCACCAAGAATTGTGACTGGAATAGTGTTGGAAAAAGAGTGAGCCAGGTGCTAACATCTTCAAAGAATGAGAGTGAGGTACCTGGCGGACTGTTGATTGTGTAGAAAAGGGTTATTGGAGGGGAGAGGAATCTATTAACATGGGCTTCAGTGAAGCCGAAGGTTGTTAGTGGGGAGAAGGGAAAAACGGTTTGGAAGTATCAATAAGAAGAAAGAAGGATACTAACCCTGTATCAAGACCTATTGACACAGTAAGGGAGAAAGAACAGCTTCCACTTGAGAGAAATTTAGGGGAAGTAAGGTCTTAAAGAATAACTAAGTTTCTGCTGGAGAAAAAAAAAGAGAGAGAGAGAGAATATTTGGTGAAAAAAATGAAGATATAGAGAGTTTAGATAAAGAATGATTGAGTTTCAGAAGGTAGGTGAAAGGATTTGGAGAAATGCATAGAAAAATGTGGAACTGGCTGATATCAGGAGATGTACAGAGCTTGTGAGGATATGAGAATAGTGCTGAGAGGTGTCCCGGGAGATTCTCATGTGCTCACCCGGAAAATACTCACTGTAGTTTTTCTCAGCTTTATCTTCTCCAACTTAAGCATGCATCAGAATCACTTTCAGGCTTATTCAATTACAGATGTCTAGCATACTCATTCAGAGTTTCTGATTCAGTGGGTCTTGGGTGGTGCATAAAAATTTGTATTTCTAAAAGTGTGTCCAGATGATATTGATGCTGCTGGTCTACGGACCATACTTCGAGAACCACTGTTCCAGTTCTTCCTCAAAGAAGACGGATCTGTTTCGCCTGACTAAGCTAATTGCATGCTCTCACAGAAAGCTGTACTTTTCCTTCAGAGCACTTTGTAGTCATCCACATTTGCTTACTAGTTACACATAGTGTATGCTTTTGTAAATGATTCCAACAATAGACACGTACATAGCAAAATATAGGCATTTCTCTCCATTCCCATTCTTTCTCCGGTGCCACCACTTTTACAAGTTTGCTATACATTTTTCTTGTTTGTTCTCTCCTCTCTCTCTCGCCCCCTCTCTCACTCTCTCTCTCCTCTCTCTCTTTCTCTCTCTGTCTCTCTCTGCAAGTGTCTGCACATGCAAAGGATAGATCATTGTTTTTCTTCACAGAAGAGGAGATAGGACCAATAATTTAGAATCTTGGTAATTAAATCAAAATCACGGTGTCCTATTTGACATGATAGTTTAACATTAGTACTGAGGAAAATTATTCTATAGCCTTGCATATTTACTCATATATGCACATATATATAGCCTTGCATATATATATCATATATAAATATATAATCTGTAAATTACAAAATATATATAATCTGTGCCTATATTATATACACACAAACATACAGAGAACAAGATTTGAGAGAATTTATTTCTCTAAATTCCCAATAAAGGAAAAGACAGTACCACTGAAATTTCAACTTGGGTGCACAATTTCCTCCCTTAGGTAAGACAATAAAAATAAAATTGGCATAATGTCCTCACCCTTTGGTGAAACTATTATTTGTAAATGGCGAAAAAGCCCCCGCTGGTATTTTCTATGAACATTGAATAAAGGTTCAGAGCATTTCAGACAATGAATGGCTCTTACTTTCAGGATAAAATCTGGATTTTCCTTTTCACTGAGTTTGATAATAAAGAATATATTAATTTTTTAGAAAACAATTTAGGCTTTACCAGGAAGCCCCCAATTCTTCACAGCAAGGGCTGACCATGAATGACTCATTGAAAGAATATATGATGGAACAATTAAATCTCTTGATTTGCCCCTTACACACCAACCATATATGTTTGCTATGGAACAGTAAGAGAATTTGGGTTTTTAATGATTTCTGTTTACTGCAGAATAACCTCTTAAAAAGTAGAAATCAATGTGTCAGCCCTTTAACTATATATATAGAAATGAGTGTGTCAGCCCTTTAACTATGTAAAGGTGTTCCAAGTAAATTGTTTATTGAAAAGTTTTGTGCATTCTATTTACTCTTTTATCTAAGCTTTTGAGGAATAAATACAGGTGTCTTATACAGCACCTACAAAAATGAAGACTCCCCATGCCATACTCAAAAGAAGAAGCAGGAAATTTGTCTGATTTTTAGAAGTACCAGTCAAAAACTTCCCATTTATATGTGCATCACTTAGCTGTGTTTCTGTTGATATAAAAATCTTATTTAAAAGTTCGGTCACTAAGGGTCATCTCATGGAAATTAGAACTGGACACTGGGTTGAAAAGTTAGGTAACTGAAAATATAGTATAAACTGCAGAGTCCTCCCAAAATGTATATCACTTTTCAATTAGTCATTGCCATAATAATATGTGATCCTGGATTGAAGTTCCTATTAGATAAATACTTTGGCCTAAAAGAGAAACATTTCAAAGTAACCATTGCCACTAGCAAATTAGGACACATTTTATGCCCTTCTCACATAACATTTGGGCTAATAGGTTCTATAACCAGATTGGCTAGGCTCAAATCCCAACTTTCCCATTTATTTGGGTCACATAAAATTGAAATTCTTTATCGTATTTTAAACTAATCTTCTAAAGTGACTGTGTTTGAATGTACATGGTTTTAAAGGAGAATGTGACTTCTATGACTATAATTTTAAAATGATCTTTGCAGATATAGAGATTTATTTAATTGGAGCCATATCAGGAAATGCATAGAGTTAATTTTCAGAAGGTCTGTGGAGAAAATCAATTCAATTTGAAAAACACAGTTTACAATTTTGAGTAAGCCAGTTTTAACAAATGTAATTTTCTTTAACAAGTATCTTTAATTTTAATGGCATAAGTAAATAGTTCTTTAAACTACTTACACTAACCAAAAAAAAAAAAAAATCCTTTTCTTTTTTATTAAAAAACTTAGGTAGAAACTAAAATTTGTGATAAGCTATTTTGGCTGAGTATTTTGTCTCCGGGAAGCAGCTATATTAAAAGTTTCCTTTTGTTTTGAATCATACAAAGGCTTATATCTTATAGCCTCAGGTATATTTTCTGGCTAAGCCTAAATGTAAAAGTGCAGAGTTAATAATTTTCTGTTTTCATATTAGCAACGTGACCCTGCACAAGTCATTTAAATTTTTTAACCCTCATTTCCATCTCTTTTAAAATGGGGATACTAATAGTACTACCATAGGATTGTTGAGAGTATTAAGACAATAACCTACGTATAGCACTTAGCTCAGTATTTTGCATAAACTAAGTGCTTGATAAAAATTGGTTCTATTTGTTAATTACTCTAGTATAAAAAAAGAAATGTGAGGAAAGATAATTGAAATTAAAGCAAGTAAAAAATTGGGGAATTAATACAAAAAAATACAACCAAATAAGGAAAATACACCTGAACAAGGTAGTATGGTGTGAAGAAAAAGAACAATGAAAAACAAATCTGGAGTTACAATGTAACTAGAGCCATTAATTGCATGAAACTAGAAATATTAACTAACTACAAAAGTTCTCGTTAGTTCTAAAATTTAGCATTTCTCAGAAAGCCTATGGTATGTACCAAATGAGCTATCTGTACACTGTCTAATACATGAGATCAGAATAGGAAAAAAATTTGAACTTGCAATTTTATAATTACATTATCTCCTACTGAAGTAGGAGTTATTAAGAAACTATTTTAGGCAGATAGAGAGGGAAAAAGGGGTCCTTGGAAGATTTTTTCGCATTTCTTATCTAGCATGAAAGCCCTGGCTCTTAGACCCGGGACAGCAACCTGTGATATGTAAATGCCAGCTGTTGAAACTGGGTCCACCCAACATAGCTGGGCTGGCATCCTTTAATATGCAAATGCCAGCCTTTAGAAACTGAGTCCACCCAACATGGCGATTCCCATCCTTGTCTTCTTGCCCTTGCCACAACATGTGCCTGGCAGCATGGCTGCCCCCACATATCCCCAGGTATGGAACATCATGTCGCCCTTCATTTGCATATTAAAAGAATAGGGTGGGAAGGCCAGTTTTTTCATGGGCTATGTGAATAACATGCCTGGTCAAACCAATCCCCTGAGCCCTATGCAAATCAAACAATGCCTCCTCCAGCTATGGAATAGAGCTGGCTGATACTACCTGAAAGTGGGGTCCCATCTCTCAGCTTTGGAGCCCCCCCTCCCTCTGTCTCTGTACAGGGGAGCCTCTTCTTCTTTTCTTCCCCCTTATTTCTTGCCTATTAAACTTCCTACTCCTTAAAATTACTCCACTTGGGTCCGAGTCGTTTCTCTAATTCGATTTGAGATGAAGAACCTGGTGTTCACTCATCAGGGCCGTATCATTTTGGTGCATTGGCCAGGAATCTGAGGTACAGCCTTCCTCGGAGTGGTGAGTATGGGAGCAAGCTTAAAATCTGTTCTTTCATTCCAAGGCGCTCTTTGCCTCTATATTAAAGTAAATCAAATAAATCAATGGGCGTCGGTTGGCCTAGTACATATGCTTAGCGTTGACTACCGTACTCAAGTCACCGATGTAAGGCTTCCTGGGGGAACGTGGAGAACCCCCCATTACCTACTGGTATTGGGAATGTTGGCCACGTTTGAACTAGATTCTTTTCACGGGGAACCTTACCATGGTGCGAGACTGAGGAAAGTTCTGAGGCAACTGAGAATTTCTGGCCAGAGCACACCCTGGTGTGATTCAAAGGGCTCTGGATGGGACACAGCCTCTGACAGCCCATTCTGGGTGTTGGTAGAGAAACTCAACTGTCCTGTTGCAACACTCTTCTTCCTTCTCTTACCCTTTCTGTGCGTGAAATGTGCAAAGATTTTTACAGTCTAGGAACAGAGTTTTCCCCTTTCTCCCCATGGTGAGGTTACTTGCTACCACTTCTCTGGCGAATTCATAGCATTTCTAAGCAGACAGCATCACTTCATGGAAATACATCAGGCTCTAGACCTCTTCCGGGAACAGGAAGTTTCCGCCTTTAGCATTTAGGAGTAAAATGTCTTCCATAGCCAAATTTTAGTCTTGATATTGTCCCACTGGCAGGAAAATGGCCATTAAGTTCCTACATTCCTTTAAGGCACCAATTTTGTCTTCTATTAAGACAGTACTTAATTAGTAAGGGGATTTTAAGTCTGAAAGTTAACTGGAACCATTCTTCCAAGGGTAAATGCTTCAGCCTGGGCTATAATAGCAGAATATAGAGTTCAATCTAGCATGCCCCCTCCTTTAAAGGGGCCTTGCCCAATTACGTGGTTTTTCTTGAAATCCATTTTTTGGAAGGCACACAGGCCACACAAGTCTAGGAGGTCAAAGGGAAATAAAACGCAGAGAACTGATTGCTCGGGGACAGCGTGACTAAGGCCCAAAACTCAGTTCCTCTGGTGCCATGGCTTGGAGGGTCACGCCTGCAGCCATGGGTGACACATTTAAATGCGTGCCAGGAATCCAGGAGCAACCGAGAGAATAGCTGGAGCGACGCCCTCTATTGTTTTCATCTCCATCCTGGATCACATACTGAAAGGAAGGAGACTAAAAGGACGCTTTTATTCTCACTTCTCTTTCTAGACGGGTAACAGATCGTCTTCAACACGCACTTCCCTGGAGTATATTTTAAGGCACTGGCACCCTTCGACTCTGAAACTTTGAAGAAAAAGCGCCTCGCATTTTATTGCACAAGGGCATGGCCTTCCTACCCTCTTGGGGACAGGCAAACTTGACAACCCAGACCTTTACAAGTTCTGTACAATCAACTCAGTTCTTTCAGCAGTAATGTCAGGCAAGTTCACAGGGAGTAGTTTCCCCAGAGCTAATGCAGGCTTCAGAGGAGCAATCTGAGATAGCTACTGAATACCCCAACCCTTCCAGTTCCCCTCCAATCCTACCATCAGCTCCACCATCTCCAGTATATCCTACTCTCCCATCTTCAGTCTTCCCCCTCCAGGAAATGCCTCATGAGAATGGTGCCATAAAGGTTCAAGTTCCCTTCTCATTGCAGGACCTTAAGCCAAAGAAGGGAGACTTAGGTCAATTTTCTGAAAACCCTGATAGGTATATAGAAATTTTCCAAAATTTAACTCAGGTGTTTGATCTCACAAGGAGGGATGTTATGTTGCTGCTAAGTCAAACCCTCACTGCAGCTGAAAAGCAGGCAGTTCTGCAGGCAGTAGAAAAATACGGAGACGAGCAACATACCTTCTATAGCCGACCAAGGAGAAAAGGAGGGTGAGGAAGCGGTGGAAACTTCATTCCCACAAGGAAGGGAAGCAGCTCTGGTAGATAATCCTAATTGGGATCCCAATAACTCAGGAGATAAATGGAAAAGAAAGCACTTTTTAAGGTGTGTATTAGAAGGCCTACAGAAGACCAGGACTAAATCTCTCAATTACTCTAAACTGTCCATGATAGACCAAAGACCAGATGAGAATCCCACAGCCTTTATGGAAAGGTTGAGGGGGCACTAATAAAGCACCCCTCTCCATCCCCCAATTCAGTCAAGGGACAGCTCATCCTGAAGGACAAGTTTATTACACAGGCAGCTCCTGATATTAGAAGAAAGCTACAGAAGCAAGCAATAAGACCAGACCACACCCTAGAAAGCCTCCTGAGACTAGCCACTTCAGTCTTTTACAACAGGGATTGCAAAGAGGCCCGAGAAAAGGAGAGGAAGTACAAGAAAAAAACAGAGGCTCTAGTAGCAGCTTTACAAGCTTATAACGTCCAGAATCCCTGAGGTGCATCCACTAGCTGTTATCGATGTGGTCAGTCAGGGCATTTTAAGAAGGAATGCCCAGGAAGCAAGACAAAGCCAACTCTACCCTGTCCAGCCTGTGGTGGAGACCACTGGAGACAGACCTGCCCCCAGAGGCAGAGGTCACTGGGTTTAGAATCAGTCTCACACATGGTCCAGCAGTACTGATGGGTCCTGGGGCTCAAACCCCTGGCTTCAGCAACTCAGACTGCCATTACAGCACAGGAGCCCTGGGTGATTCTGGAAATTGAAGGAAGGAAAGTAGATCTCCTTCTGGATACTGGGGCCAGTATCTCTCTCCTCTCTAATCCAGGGCTCCCCTCTTCCCATAGCATGAGCATAAAGGGGTATCTCAGGAAAAACTCTAATTCAATATTTTTCTCAACCCCTTAGCTGCAGGTAGGGGGACGTACTATTTACATATGCCTTTCTCATCATGCCTGAAAGTCCCACCCCTTTGTTAGGTAGAGATATTCTAGTTCACAAAGGGGCCAGCATCCTTATAGCCCGAGGACAAACTTTTTGTCTCTCCCTGATGGAAGATAGCATTAATCCAGAAGTGTGGGCAATTCAAGGAAGAATAGGTCAAACTGTAACTGCTAGGCCAGTCCAAATCTATCTTAAGTGTCCTACTTCTTTTCCTAACCAGAGGCAGTCTCCCCTAAGGCCAGAGGTTAGGAAAGGGCTAGCAGCCATTATTGATAACCTAAAGATGCAAGGCCTCCTCAAACCTTGTTATAGCCCCTGCAACACCCTAATATTAGGAGTGCAAAAACCAATGGGTAATGGAGACTAGTTCAGGACCTCTGCCTCGTTAATGAGGCTATAGTTCCAATCCATCCAGTGGTATGGTAATCCCTATACCCTGTTAACTCAAATACCTGAGGGAACTAAATGGCTTACAGTACTAGATTTAAAGGAGGCCTTTTTCTGCATACCATTACATCCTCACTCTCAATACCTGTTTGCCTTTCGAAGATCCCTCTGGCCAGACCACTCAATTAATATGGATGGTGTTGCCTCGGGGATTTCGAGATAGTCCTCATCTGTTTGGACAGGCACTGTCACAAGACCTCTCTGAGTTCTCTCATCCTCAGGTTAGGGTCTTGCAGTATGTGGATGATATTCTGCTCTGTGCCCCAACTGAGAAAGCATCTCAGGAAGGCATCAAAGCTATTCTTAACTTCTTAGCTAGCAGAGGAAATAAGGTTTCAAAACCTAAGGCCCAGCTCTGCAAACCTCAGTAAAGTACCTAGGCTTCGTGCTGTCTGAGGGGGCCAGAGCATTGGGGGAAGAGAGGATTAAGCCTATCTCCTCTTTCCTCCTCCTCAAAACACCCAAGCAACTAAGAGGATTTTTGGGTATTACAGGATTCTGTAGGCTATGGATAACTTGGTATGGTGAAATAGCCCATCCATTATATAACCTCATAAAAGAAACTCAGGGAGCTAAAACTCATCTTTTAATCTGGGAACCTGAAACTCAAAAGGCCTTTGACCAGCTAAAGCAAGCCTTGCTCAAGGCACCAGCTCTCAGCCTTCCTGTAGGGAAGGTCTTCAATCTGCATGCATCAGACAGGAAGGGAATGGCCTGAGGACCATAACACAGGCCTGAGGACCAGCTCAACAGCCAGTGGGTTACCTAAGTAAGGAACTTGATTCAGTGGCTAGAGGGTAGCCAACATACCTCTGAGTCATTGCCTCGGTGGATCTGCTGGTCCTAGAAGCCTCCAAATTAACCCTGGGGAATGATTTAACTGTTTACACCCCACATAACGTGAATAGGACTACTGTACTCTAGAGGAAGACTTTGACTTAACAGCCACCTCCTTAAATATCAGGCCCTACTCTTTGAGGGTTCTCACGTCCAATTAAAGACTTGCTCTAGCCTAAATCCAGCCACCTTCTTCCCTGAGGAAACTGGGGAACCTGAGCATAACTGTGAACAAGTCATAGTACAGATCTACGCAGCCAGGGAGGATTTCAGAGAAACTCCCCTAGAGAATCCAGACTGAACCCTCTTCACAGATGCCAGCTCTTTTGTAGAACAAGGGATCCGCAAGGCAGGATACGCAGTAGTCACTCTAAATGACTTCATTGAAAGTGCGCCTCTTCCTCTAGGCACAAGCACTTAATTAGCTGAGCTAATAGCTCTTACAAGAGCAATTGAATTAAGCAAAGGGAAGGTAGCTAATATTTACACTAACTCCAAGTAAGCTTTCCTAGTTCTCCATGCTCATGAGGCCATTTGGAAGGACAGGCATTTTCTTACCACCAATGGTTCTCCTATAAAATATCACCAGGAAATTAATAGGTTACTGTCCTCAGTTTTCCTTCCACGAGAAATCGCAATAATGCATTGTAGGGGACATCAAAAGGGAACAGATGAGGTAGCTGAAGGAAATAGATTAGCTGATCAGGCAGCTAAGTCAGTGGGAAGAAAACCTCAAGACATCAACACACTTCAAACCCCTCTAGTCTGGGAAGACTCCATAAGAGAAATTAAACCTCAGTAGTCCCCTAAGGAAGTAGAATGGTCCACTTCTCGAGGGTATACATTTCAGCCCTCAGGATGGTTACAGTCAGAGGATGCAAGCTCCACTTGCCAGCCTCTAGTCAATGGAAAGTCCTTAAAGTCCTTCACCAAGCTTTTCACTTGAGAAAGGTTAAAATGTATCAATGTGCCCAGAGATTGTTTTCAGGAGAGAACTTACTAAAAACAATTATGAAAATTGTTAACGCTTGTGAAGTCCGTCTTTAAAATAATCCCCTAAACAGTAGACTCCTTCCTCCTCAAACCCAAAGAATCGGAGGTTATCCTGGGGAAGACTGGCAAATAGACTTCACCCACATGTCAGAGGCAAAGGGCATTCAATACCTGATGGTATGGGCAGACACCTTCACTAACTGGGTAGAGGCATTCCCATGCCATACAGAAAAAGCCTCTGAGGTTAAAAAAAAAAGTGTTAGTTAATGAAATAACTCCCCTCTTTGGTCTACCTAGGTATCTTCAAAGTGATGATGAACCCTCATTTAAGGCGGCTGTCACACAAGGGGTCTCAAAAGCACTAGGCGTAGAATACCATCTCCACTGTGCTTGGAGACCCCAATCATCAGGAAAGGTAGAGAAAACTAGTAACATCATCAAGAGACACCTTAGAAAATTATCCCAAGAAACTCACCTTCCTTGGGTCGGTTGTCTTCGCATGGCCTTGCTAGGAATAAGAAATACCCCTTCAAAACTAGGTCTTAGCCCTTTTGAGATGCAGTAGGGATGACCTTTCCTTACCAATGATTTTCCATTAGATCAGGAAACCTCTGAGCTAGTCAAGCATGTAACTTCTCTGGCTCACTTCCAACAGGAATTAGCACAATTAGCATAGGCCCAACCCCAGGAAATTGGACTGCCTCTATTTAACCCAGGAGATTTGGTACTGGTGAAGACTCTCCCTCCTCTCTCTCCCTCCCTAAGCTCAAGCTGGGAAGGGCCTTACACTGTTCTTCTTTCCACTCCGTCAGCAATAAAAGTTACAGTAATCGACTCTTGGACTCACACTCAAGTCAAAGCCTGGAAAGCTGAGGCAGCAACCCCTGACAGCCCAGAGGAACGACCTGAATATCAATGCGAATAAATAGACTGTAAGCAGAAAAATCACCAAAGAGAAGAAATGGAATAAGAACTACTCATCTTACTCAGCCTCACCTCTACCTCACAAAATACTTTATGTCACTTCTACCTCTCCTTTTAAGCCAAATATTAATTACTGTAGCATTTTGCTTAATTACTATCCTCACGACAAGAATAACGGTTATTAACAGGAAGTAAACATGAGCGTTTTACTATCACTAAGTCTGTTAGGATTTTTTATTGGACTTAGTAATACATCACACCTCTTAGCTCCTACAATATCTGCCATGGCCCGTTTCTGCAACAAAACTAATTGTTGGGTCTGTCCTAAGTGGTTCTCTCAGTTCAACGGCACTGAGGAAGCTGACAATGACCCAGAACTCACCATCTTAGGGTTCCCTTTGTTGGCTTTACCTGTAGCCCTTAAAGACACATCAGGCCTAAATGGAACATGGTATGGGAGCGCTTTCAACTGGGTGACTAACTCTTCTGGGGAGAAAATTCCACCCCCAGTGCCAAAGAACACTCTCCCCAAAGATAAACTTCACACCCTTAGGCTGGGAAAAGTGGACTGAGGAATAGCAAATGCCTCCCTCTGCTTTCGCAGTAATGGGGAAGGACCATACTTGGGAGATCTCAAGTACTGTAACATCACGCTTGTAATTGCTGAAAGTTCAAAGATTTGGGGAGGAGAATGCAACAAGGGTAATCTACAAGAATCAGAAGCCTTAGTAGGGGGCTTTCAGAATCTAGCCTCTCCCATTGGTTGGAAGTCCCGAAGGGAATGGCATGCTCTAGATAACCACCTTGATTATAATGTAAAGAATAACACATGGGCCTTTCCAAACATGCCCCCTTATGGAACTCCAGACCCTTGTGCGATGCTTGCTAATAGTAGCGGCTTACAAATCTGTCAGGGAACTGGAGACATCTAGACTGACAGACCTTGCCACAAGGATCATCTAAGGTATTGGCCAGGGCATATTATGTTTTTTTCAGAACTCCATTTGTCAAGAGGACCCTTTTCATTTGGCATGTCAAATTCCAAATGGCATCATAAGTGGCTATCCTAAATATGATTATCCTTACCCCAAGGATGTCCCTATTATATGTAATGAAGGAAAACTTCTAAGATATGAGAAAAATCTGCTGGTATCTCTCACAAGCCACAACTTAGAACTCTCTCTTAAAGGAACAGGGCTATATTTTCTGTGTAGCTCCGGGATACACTTAATCTTCCCAAGAAAGTGGAAAGAAACTTCGACTATAGTCTCAGTAGTTACTGCTATGTTTTCTGTGCAGCTCCGTGATACACTTAATCTTCCCAAGAAAGTGGAAGGGAACGTGTACTATAGTCGCAGTAGTTCCTGACTTATTATTTTTAAATTCTACTGAGGTGGCAGCATCATCTGGGGACATCCCTAACTTAGGCTTTTTTCTAGAAACTGCACTATCTCGAATACGCCGGACAAAAAGAGCTATCATTTCTATGCCCTCACATGGAAATTTAACTGAAAGGGCAGACTGGGGAGGGCATGCACATGACAATCCCATCTTAGAAAAACCACGGATGGGAAATTCTATAGCCAGAGGTCTATTCTGATTTGCGGGCATCCCTCTCCTTGAAAGATTAATAGTTAATATCTCTATTGTGATGCAATGAGGATGGAAGGCAACTGTAGGGGCCATAGAGGCACAATAGCGATCTATAGACTCTTTAGCCTCAGTAGTGGCACAAACTAGACGGGTCTGAGATGTCCTTACGGGTGAAGTAGGAGGTACCTGTGCACTTTTAAATGAAACATGTTGCTTCTGGATTAACACCCCTAGTGAAGTAGAGGAAAATCTACAGGAACTTAAAGATCAAATCAAAATTATTAACAGGCTCAGGGAAAATGTCGGCTTCAGCTCCGGGTGGCTACAATCCTTCTTTAATGAATTCCAGTCTTCTTTATGGAATTGGTTGACCCCTTTATTAAGCCTTCTCTTGCTTATATGTCCTGTATTAATATTTGGACCCTGTGTACTCAATACTATAACTCAAATTGTTTCTTCTTGCCTAGAAGCAACCAAACTCCAATTGGTGCTGCAAACTGAACCACACACGGATGCGCTGTTCTTCCGAGGACCCTTAGATCAACCCCAGGAGAAGCCCTAGCTGCTGTTTGTTCCCTATTTGACGCTCCTTTTTAGCAGGAAGCAGCCAGAGTTGTCGTTCAGAATCCCTTAATAGCAGTTAGGGTGATATCTCCACAGGGAGAAATGAGGTAGGAGTTATTAAGAAATTATTTTAGGGAGATAGAGAGGAAAAAAGGGGTTCTTGGAAGATTTTTTGCAGCTCTTGTCCAGCATGAAAGCCCTGGCTCTTAGACCTAGGCCAGCAATCTTTAATATGCAAATGCCAGCCATTAGAAACTGGGTCCACCCAACATGAGGATTCCCATTGTTGTCCTCTGGCCCTTGCCCCGACATGTGCCTGGCAGCATGGCTGCCCCCATATATCCCCACGTGTGGAACATCATGGTGCCCTGTATTTACACATGAAAAAGCTAGAGTGGGAGGGCCAGTTTTTTTCCTGGGGGCTACATGAATGACATGCCTGGTCAAACCAATCCTCTGAGCCCTGTACAAATCAAACAAACACCTCCTCCAGCCATGGAATATAGCTGGCTGATATTACCTGAAAGCAGGGTTTTGTCTCTAGGCTTTGGAGCCCCCCTCCCTCTGTCTCTGTACAGGGGAGTCTTTTCTTTCTTTCTTTTCCCTTTTTTCTTGCCTATTAAATTCCCTGCTCCTTAAAACTACTCCACGTGTGTCCGTGTTGCTTTTCCTAATTGGACGCGAGAGGAAGAACCTAGTGTTCTCCACTCATCGGTGCTGTATCATTGCTACTGTTTTCTTCCATCATCTGTTTCCCAGAATACTATTGCTGTAAAATATTCCATGGAAAATGTGGATTTTGTCGATTTTAGAGCTCCACTGTAAACCAAAAATAAAATTCTAAGCCCCCCAACCAACTGAATGGACCCCTCTTCTCTCAAGGGCATTCCGGAGTTGACCTGAAAAACTAGTTCAGGCCGTGATGGGAAGGAGAGCTGAGACAGACCTCATTATATCCTGCTCCAGTTGGAATTCAGGCACAACTGGCCATCATTAACATTGAAACAGAGACCTAAGACTGACAAAACAGACCCTTTCTAGCAATAAAATACCAATAGCAGGCCCTGAAAGAAATTATTTTAACCCAAAATATATTTCCTTGGCATATTTTGAAATGGCCCTGCAAAGCTGTCTCTGTGGGGAAAGTCTGCATTGTTTAGAGTCCCCTCCCCTTTCCAGGTCTTTTTCCTGATCCAGGAGAGAATTAACTAAGAGTCTGGCATCTTATAAAGTCTGATTTTAAAAAAAAAAAAGCACTTGTAATGTATTCTCTCTGAAGCCTGCTACCTGAAAGCTTCATCTGCATGATAAAAGCCTTGGTCTCTACAAACTTTATCTCAACCCAGGTACTCTTTTCTATTGATTCCAAGTTCTTAGATGATAACTTAATTCTTTCAACCAATTGCCAATTAGAAAATCTTTGAATCACCCTATGACCTGGAAGCCCCCACTCTGAGTTGTCCTGCCTTTGCAGACTGAACCAATGTACAGCTTACATGGATTGATTGATGACTTATGTCTCCCTAAAACATATAAAACCAAGCTGTAGCCCGACCACCTTGAGCACCTGTTCTCAGGACCTCCTGAGGTGGTGCCATGGGTTATTGTCCTCACATTTGGCTCAGAATAAATCTCTTCAAATATTTTAGAATTTGACTCTTTTTACTGACATCATAAAGCACTTTAGTATGTTAAAGCTTGAGTGCGGGGCGAGGGGGAACATACGCTATTCTTTCTCTTCAGCTGAGTCTACAGAATAGGATCTAGATAATATAGGACTTGATTAAGGAGAGAAAACCAGCAATCTAAGTGGTTTGACCCAGATGTCTTTGATAGTATCTGGGGATACACACGTTGAAAGGAGAACACTGGTTTACAGTCCCACCAACAGTGTAAAAGTGTTCCTATTTCTCCACATCCTCTCCAGCACCAGTTCAACCATTGTGGAAGTCAGTGTGGCGATTCCTCAGGGATCTAGAACTAGAAATACCATTTGACCCAGCCATCCCATTACTGGGTATATACCCAAAGGAGTATAAATCATGCTGCTATAAAGACACATGCACATGTATGTTTATTGCGGCACTATTCACAATAGCAAAGACTTGGAACCAACCCAAATGTCCAACAACAATAGACTGGATTAAGAAAATGTGGCACATATACACCATGGAATACTATGCAGCCATAAAAAATGATGAGTTCGTGTCCTTTGTAGGGACATGGATGAAACTGGAAAACATCATTCTCAGTAAACTATCGCAAGGTCAAAAAACCAAACACCGCATGTTCTCACTCATAGGTGGGAATTGAACAATGAGAACTCATGGACACAGGAAGGGGAACATCACATTCCGGGTACTGTTGTGGGGTGGGGGGTGGGGGGGGCGGGGACAGCATTAGGAGATATACCTAATGCTAAATGACAAGCTAATGGGTGCAGGAAATCAACATGGCACATGGATACATATGTAACAAACCTGCACATTGTGCACATGTACCCTAAAACCTAAAGTATAATAAAAAAAAAAAAAAAAAAAGAAAGGAGAACACTGAGGGAGTGATATGTTACTCTCCCTGTAATTTTTGCCACACTCTGACTCTGCTAGCACACTCTATCCACATATAAAAACTTAGCCTAAAAAATAGAGTGAGAAATCATTTCCACTTCAGGCTAAGATTGAGTAACAGGAACTGGATTTATCCTCTTTTTTGAAACAAGAAAATAAATTCGGACAAAATATACAAAACGATTTTCAGACACCGATATCAGGCAGAGCAGCACAAGATCACTGAGAGAGAGAGGAAGAAAGATGTGCCCTGCAATTGCCCCAGCTGACTTTCCGGCCACAGCATGGGGTATGGGGTGAAGCAGGCTGAGTCCAGTGGATTCCATGAGCTGGGGAGATAGAGTTGGCTAGCCAAGGAGATCAAGCTGTCTAGAGACGGCAGGTGAAAGTACTTGAACAAAGAGAATTGCACAGAGAGCGCCAAAAATCCACATTGTTTTTCCCTTTAATCTTCAGCTGAGTACTGCTAAGTGTGTGCCTATGAGCAAAACTGCCTAAGGCTGGAGTGGAGTTGGGGGAAGGAACAGTCAAAAAAGATTTGTGAGAACAATAGCCAGAGATCACAATAGGCCAGAATAGTTGGTGTCCCCATCAGCCAAGGTAGAATAACAACACAATTCTTGATACTAGCGGTACAGGATTCAGAAGAGTATTGCCTAAGGATAAGGGCAAAATTAGCACTAGAAGAAAGCTGGCTCTAATTCCATCTGACAAAACTTTAAAGCAAATGTCAAAAGATTGTTACTTACATGTAACTTAAATGTATCCCAGAACACAGCCAAAAAATATTTATAAGAATATGAAAATATCCAGCACATAAAATGGTAAAGTTCACTATGTCTACAATTCAAACGATAGATATGTAAAAAGTAAGTGATCTATAATGCAGAGAAAAATCAATCAAAAAGAATAAAAAAATGAAAGAATAAATAGAAAAGGACATTACAAATTATTATAATTATATTCCATATGTTAAACAAAATAAAAAAAGATAGAGACCTATAAAAAAATTGTAAGAATACTTACTTTGAGATAATTGTAGATTCTTGTACAATTGTAAGAAGTAATACAGAGAAATTCTATATTTCATAGTATGAATGTAAACCGTTTGCTTAATCAGTCACCCATTGATGAATATCTGGGTTGTTTTCACTTTTTAGTTATTATTAATAAAACTGCTACAAACATTCCTATAAGGATTTTGTGTGAACATGCATTTTTATTTCGCTAGGATAAACGGCCAGGAGTACAATTGATGGGTTACATGGTAGTTGCATGTTTAGTCTTGTTGAAAACTGCCAAACTGCTTTCTGGAGTGGCAGTACCATTTTTGCATTCTCACCAGTGATGAGGAGTTTCTTCACAACCTTATCAACATTTTTAAATTTTATAGGAACTGCATAAATTATGCATATTATGCATAAATTATGTATATTAATTTGGAGATAATTGATATATTTGAGTCTTCCGATCCACAAACATGGTATGTGTTTTCATTTATCTAGTTCTTTAATTTCTTTCATCATAATTTGTAATTTTCAAGATGTAGATCCTGTGCATATTTTATTAGATTTATAGCTATTTCATTTTTTGAGTAATTGTTAATGATATTTTTAATTTCACTATCCAATGGTTCATTGCTAGCATATAAAAGGAATACCGTTTATTTTTGTAAGTCAGCTTCATAGCTTGTGGATTTGTTGAACTTCATGATTCTAGGAGATTTTTTGAAGATGTGTGGAATTTTCTACATAGAAAAATTATGTCATCTTGAAATCAAAACAGTTTTATTTCTTCCTTTCTCATATGTATATTTTCCTCCCCTGCTCCTAGCCCTGCCCTTTCTTCCTTTGTTGCACTTGCTAGAATTTCCAGCACTATGTTGAATAAAGATGAAAAGAAGAGACATTATAACTTTATTTCCAGTGTTAGAGAGTATTCTATTTTTCAACTTTAAATACCATGTTAGCTGTAGATTATCTGTAGATGCTCTTTAGGAGTTACATAAGTTACTCTCTATCCCTATCTTTCTGGAACTCTTTATCATGAATATGTTTTAAATGTTGTGAAATAATTTTTCTGTATAGAGATATATGATTATGTGATTTGTCTTTAGTTGACTGTTAATCTAGTGAATTATATTGATTGATTTTCAAAAATTAAGCCAGATCTGTATCAGTATAATAATCCCCAATTTGCCATGGTGTTTAACTCTTTTTATATATTATCCACTCAATTTGATTACATTTTGATAAGGAATTTTCCATTGCTTCTTTATGAGGTTTATTAGTTTGTAATTGTAATTTTCATTATATTTGTTTTTATCAGGATAATACTAGCTTCATAAAAATCATTAGGAAATGTTCATTTCTCTTCTATTTCTTGAAATAAATTATATAGAACTTGTGTTAATTCTTTTAAATTTTTGATGGAATTCTCCAATGAAATCATTTAGGTTTTAAAGTTTCCTTTTCGGAAGTTTACTTTGTATTATTAATTCAATTTTCTTAATATTTATAGAAATTTTCAAATATATTTCATATTAGGTAAGTTGTAGTAGTTTGCAATTTTGAGAAATTGTTCATTTCAACTAAATGGTCAAGTTTACATGTATGGAGTTGTTTGCATTTTCTTATTGTCATGTTAATGTCTACATTAAAAGGGTCTGTGGTTATATCCCTGTTTCCTTCCCAATACTTGTAATTTGTGTTTTCTCTTTCATTTTTTTCCAGTCTTGCTAGAAGTTTTTACATGCTGTTGATCCATTTGCTGTGGGTTTATTTTGTTCTTTCTCTAGGATCTTGAGGTGGGAGCTCAGTGACAATGGAGAGCTCAATAATCCCCCACTATTACTGTGTGATTATCTAGGTCTCTTCATAGGTCTCTACAAAACTTATTTTATGAATCTGGGTACTCCAGTGTTAGGTGTATATGTATTTAGGATAGCTATGTCTTCTTGTTGAATTGCACCCTTTATCATTTCATCACGCCTTTCTTTGTCTTTTTTGAATATTGTTGTTTTAAAGTCTGTTTAATCTGAAATAAGAAGAGCAATCTCTGCACTTTGTTTTCTGTTTGCTTGACAGATCTTACTCCATCACTTTACTTTGAGCCTATGGGTGTCATTGCATGTCAGATGGGTCTCTTGATGACAACATACCACTGGGTCTTGCTTCTGCCCTGCTCTGTCCAGGTCCAGCAGCCAAACTAGCTAGGGCTACCTAGAAAAGTATGGTGAGCCTTGGGGGATGGGCACCCATGTGCCGTGTTTCACTGCAGTCATTTCCATGCCCAACCATCTGGTCTCCATGCAGGCTGGAATTCTGTCTCTGCCAACTCTCTGGGCAGTTCTTCATGCCAGCTCACACGTCCGTGGGGGTCATGTGGTCTCCTGAATCGAGGATCCCAGAGGTCCAGAGGTGTGGGCCATCCCACATCTATTTCACTCGCCCTTTTCCTAGGAGCCATTCAGGGCCAGAAATGTGTTCTGGTGCTTGGCAACCTTATGCTGGATTCCCACCTTCCTTCCATTTCAGCCCAGGGTCTACATCCTTCTTCTGCCCACTCTCAATGCTTTCTTTCTGAAGACCTATTTGGATCTTCCACTTTGTGTGCTGGTCTACTTGATGGTCCTGTCTCTCTCAGTGGGAGGTGCTCTTCTTGGCTGCATCAGTTGTCCATCTTGACTCTCCCTCCCAATGTTTCTATTTTCAAGTCACCTGATTAACAACTTTACCACCACTTGAAATCTTAAATCTCCTTTGTCTTATAACCTAAAATATTTCATTTTCAGTATTTGAGACATGAACATCTTAAAGCTGGGTGGGGGGCATTATTCAGCCTAACACAGTCTGTTTAGACCATTCATATATAATGTAATTATTCATATGCTAGAAGATAAGTCTTCTTTTAAAGTTTTTATATTATTCTCTCTGCTTTCGTTTCCCTACTTATTTTTTCTGCTTTCTTATGGGTTATTTAAACTTTTTTTAGAATTCATTTTGATTTATTTGAAGTGTTTTTGAGTATATCTCTCTGTACAGCTTTTTCAGTGGTTACTCTAGGTTTTATATTATATATATATATGTAAACCAAAAATAAAATTCAAAAGCCCCCCAAAACCATTTGAATTAACTCTCTCCTCATCCAGGGCACCCTAAAATTTAAGTCAAAAGACTGGTTCAGGCCATGATGGCTACTAATCTTCTGAAGGTTCTGCTAGTAAGATTGGCTCTTGGCTGACTCCTTGCTTCTAAGTTGGAGAAGGAACTACTGTCTCCTCTTCTTTGTGTTTGTTAGGACTGCTTACAGAAATAATAGAAACATATAATAAGCAGATAATAGATTTTGATAGAAGGTTGCAAATTTTGTCAACCACAGTGATTGAATTATTACATGCAGGTGGAGCAGACCTGCACCTAGCCAGTAACAAGTCTACTGAATTTATACAAAAAGAAAAGTTTGAATAAAATATGTGGAATAAGTTTTGTATTATAATAGGCATATATGATGGTAGTGGTTATCATATTATTAAAGAGTGCCTATTTATACCATATGCTGTCAGTATGGTCTTGTTTATCATCTACTATGTATCTAGTGTTGAAATAATGTCTTTATGTGTATGTGGACAGTATACAGAAGCAACAAGTTTTACCCAGGTGAAATTTCTAAGCGAAAAAAAGGTACAAGAAAATAGACATTTAAACGGCCATAGGCCCAAGTACTGTAAGAGTGTGTATGTGTGCTGTAGTAGATGAGAAAGGGTCCCAAGAGAAGAGCTGGTCTGCTTCAGTTAGGCTAGGTGATTTAGAATGAAAGAGAAGGGAGGGGATTCCAAAATAGGATAACAGAAAGGGGTAAAAATTTAAAAATAAAAAAAAATGATTCCAGAGGAAGAAACCACATTCTCTGAATAATAAGAATAAAATCTGGCTGATTCTAGGGTGAGGATTTTAAGTAATCAAGAGCACATTGTCTTTTGAATCCATTGTTTTAATCAACCTGGTAAATAACAAACATGATTAAACACACCTCAGAGGAAAACTTAATTCAACTAAGCATTTTCATAGAATATATTTCTAGGGTTAAAATTTCAAGATTAAGGAGCTATTGAGTGTAAAAATAAATTCTATATAAAATAGAGAAATGCTTTTCTGTGCCATAAGGAATTATCTTACAAATACACATCATATTTTACATGTGTGAAGAGCCAAGAAGGCCCATCTGTGCTGCAGTTATTATTTAACCATCTAGAAAGAACTCAAGCTTTGTGAGTCCTATATTTGGATAAACACTTCTGATCCCTGTATAACTAGCTGCTCTTTTGTCATGGACACTTTTATCTTCCTCTTTGTAAGTCCTATATTTTTGTTAATTTTTACTAGCACTTCCTACACATCGCCTGTGCTCTTATGAAATTTGGGCTAATACCATAAAATAAGTTTAAATCTTATCATTTCAAAGATACAGAATCCTTGGGGGGGTGAGAGTGGAGAGTGAGGCTTTCTCTTTTTACTTTATGCACCTCTGTATTGTTTGAAACTTTTAACAAGCATTTATTGTTTTTGAAACATTTTTAAACTAATAACTTTTATAGTGGTAGAATATACACAACATATAATTTATCATTTTAACCGCTTTAAGTATACAATTCAGTGGCATTAAGGTACATTCACATTGTTGTGTAACTGTCACCACTATCCATCTCCAGAATTTTTTCATCATCCCAAACTAAAACTCTATATCCATTAAACAACTTCCCATTCTACTCTTTCCACAACCACCGATGACCATTGTTTCACTTTCTTTCTCTATAAATTTTACTACTGTATGTACAACATAGTGAAATCATACAGAATTTGTCTTTTTATGAGTGGCTCATTTTACTCAACATCATATCCTCAAGGTTTATCTATACTGTATATTATAGCAGGATTTATTTTCAAGGCTGAATAATATTCCATTGTATGTATATTTTATCCCTTCATCTGTCAGTGGGCAATTGAGTTGCTTCCATTTTTTCACCATTGTAAACATATTTGCTATTAACACGAGTGTGCAAATATCTATTCATGTCTCCGAAGTGTAATTGCTGGATCATCTGTAAATTTTTAGCATAAATTTTAAGAAAAGTGCCATAGTTTTTCTCATACCAGCTGCACCATTTCATTTCCACTAGCAATGCACAAGAATTTCATTTTCTCTACATTATTGCCAATGCTTACTTTCTGTTTGTTTGATTGTAGCCATCCTAATGAATGTGAAGCAGTATCTTAATAGTTTGGATTTGCATTTTCCCAATGATTAGTGATGTTGAGCATCTTTTGTGTATTTATTGGTCATTTGTATATCATCTTGGCAAAATGTCTATTTAAGTCATTTGATGGTTTTTAAATAGGGTCTTTGGTTTTATTACTGAGTTTTAGGAGTTTTCTATATGTTCTGGATATTAATATCATCTCGGACGTAATTTGCAAATATTTTTCACATTCTGTGGGTTGCCTTTTTACTGTGTTGATAGTGTTCTTTAATGCACAAAATTTCTTATCATTGAAGTTCAATTTGTCTATTTTTTATTTTATTGCTTGTACTTTTGGTATAATATTCAATAAATCATTTCCAAATCCAATGTCATGAAGCTTTCTCCCTTTGTTTCCTTCTAGGAGTTTTATAGTATTGGTTCTTACACTTAGGACTCTGACCCACTTTGAGTTAATTTTTGCATATGGTATTAGGTAAGGGGTCAATTTTTTATTTTTGCACATGGATATCCTGTTTTCCTGCACTATTTGTGAAAAGACTCATCTTTTCAAGAATGAATGGTTCTGGCACCCTTGTCAAAAATAATTTGACCACGTACATGAGAATTTATCTCTGGACTCTATTCCACTGGTCTACATGTCTGTTTTTATTCCAATACCACACTGTTTTCATTATTATAGCCTCATAGTAAATTTTGGAATCATGAAATTGAAGTCCTCTATTTTGTTCTCTTTTGAGATTGTTTTGAAAAATAATTACCGATAAGGAAGGACTTCTTTCACTTTGTTATTTGTTTTCTATATACCTTACAGCATTTTGGGCCATCATTTTCTGCATTACTGCCTTGTGTTTAGTTGATTGTATTTAATGAAACTTTCTAAATTCTCTTATTTCCTTTTTTTTCTGAATTCTGTAGCTATTTTCTTTATGGTTATCATGGGGATTACATTTAATATCCTAAAGTTATAACGCTCTTATTTGAATTTATACTAGCTTAATTTCAATTGTAAACAAACACTCTGCTCCTACAGAGCCCCATCTCTATTCCCTTTCAGTTACTGCTGTCACAAAGTTATATCTGTAGGCATTATATATCCAAAACTTAGATAAATATTTTTTGTCTCTTAAATCATGTAGAGAACAAAAAAAAATGGAGTTACAAACCAAAGTTACAATAATACAACAACTTTAGTTTGCTCTAATGATTATGCTGAGGATTAAATCTATAAACATAATTTATAAACACTTTGATTTAGAGAATATGGAATGGCTACTTATGTTAACAATTAAATATGCAATGGCAACTGAAGCTTATAGGTAATTATACATTTAATTATTTTTTCATTTGACATTACACGCTTACTAGAAATAAAATAATTTTTAAGATAGAGACATGGTCTCATGCTGTCACCCAGGCTGGAGTGCAGTGGCATGACAATAGCTCACTGCAGCTTCAAACTTTTGAGCTCAAGCAATACTCCCATCTAAGTCTCCAGAGTAGTGGGACCACAGGTGCGCGTCATGGCACCAGCTAATTTTTTTAGTTTTTTTTTTTTTTCTTTGCATGTGTGTATGTAGAAACAGTCTCATTATGTTGCCCAGGCTGAACTCTGGAACTTGTGCAATCCTCCTGCTTCAACCTCCCAAATTGCTGGTATTCTAGGTGTGAGCCACTGTGCCCAGCCTAAAATAAAATTGTGTTTAGAAAATTTCCTCAGAACATATTTCCATACAAGTAATGATTCAGTTAAATCATTCTATTAAGGTAAATCAATACACATTAGTTTTAAATCTCTTCTCACAGGGTGGTTGATTTTTCTCTTTACATTTCAATAGAAATGTTTAAGCCCTGCCGGGCGCGGTGGCTCAGGTCTGTAATCCCAGCACTTTGGGAGGCCGAGGCGGGCGGATCACGAGGTCAGGAGATCGAGACCATCCTGGCTAACACGGTGAAACCCCATCTCTACTAAAAATACAAAAAATTAGCCGGGCGAGGTGGCGGGCGCCTGTAGTCCCAGCTACGCGGGAGGCTGAGGCGGGAGAATGGCGTGAACCCCGTGGGGCGGAGCCTGCAGTGAGCCGAGATGGCGCCACTGCACTCCAGCCTGGGTGAAAGATCGAGACTCCTTCTCAAAAAAAAAAAAAAAAGAAAAGAAAAAGAAATGTTTAAGCCCTGCAAAATGTTCTCAGTTCTAAGATCTATGTCTTCAATATGTTTTGAGATCTCATGAGCAGATTATAGGAAATGTATTAAAGACACTATAAAAACAAAACACCGAATACATATCACATTAGAGCCAGAGTTCAGAAGGACGGTTAGGCTCTAAATGATTATGTTTCCACCTAACTGTTATATCAAGCAGTTCCCTTCTATCAAGCTCCAGTTTTAATTACTTGCACCTGTTAAAGGCCAATTCATTTCAGTTTCTGTCTGCCTTATACTTCAAAACATAGGACAATATCAATAACTTAAGTTGTTTTTATAAAATTTATGTTTAAAAGATGTTTATTTAGACAGTTTTTATTTCAGAAAACTGGTTTATGATCAAGTACACAGTTGAGTGCTAATTTTAAGTTCAGGCTTTCCTTATATAAGTGTAACTGGAAAAGTGAACTAGGTAATAAAAATGCTTATACAGGAAGAAAGAGTATTGTTTCCCAAAGAGAAATGCAAACAGTGATAATTCTATCATTTAATAAATATATAAAAATTAAAAAGCAGCTACGAAAGTCAAATACAGTCATCTCTTGATATCCATGGGAAATTGGTTCCAGGACCCCTGTGTATATGAAAATTCATGGATGCTCAAGTCACTGATATAAACTGGCATACTCCATAATGGTATCCTAGGTTTTCTCCTAGGGTTTTTATAGTTTGAAGTCTTACATTTAAATCTGTAATCCATCTTGAGTTCATTTTTGCATATGGTGAAAGGTAGGGTCCAGTTTCATTCCTCTGCATATGAATAGACAGTTCTCCCAGCACCGTTTATTGAACTGGGAGTCCCTTTTTTACTGATTTTTTTTTCATGTTTGTCGATGATGAAACAGTTGCAGGTGTGTGGCTCTATTTCTAGTTTCTTTATTCTGTTCCATTGATCTATGTGTTTGTTTTTGTACCAGACCATTGTGTTCTGGTTATGGTGGCTTTGTAGTATAGTTTCAAGCTGGGTAATGTGATGCCTCTGACTTTGTTCTTTTTGCTTAGGACTGCTTTGGCTACTTGAGCTCTTTTTTTGATTCCACATGAGCTTAGAATAGTTTTTTTTTCTAATTCTGTGAACAATGACATCAGCAGTTTGCTAGGAATACTATTGAATCTGTACACTGCTTTAGGCAGTATGGCCATATTAACAATATTGATTCTCTCAATCCATGAGCATGGGATGTTTTCCCATTTATTTATGTCATCTATGATTTTTTTTTTCAGCGTGTTATGTAGTTCTCCTTGTTGAGATCTTTCACCTCCTTGGTTAGCTGTATTCCTAGGTATATTATTCTTTTTGTAGCTATTGTAAATGGGATTGCATTCTTGATTTGGCTCTCAGCTTGAACATTATTAGTGTATAGAGATGCTACTGAGTCATTTGAATGATGACTTTACTGAAGTCATTTATCAGTTCTAGGAGTCTTTTGGCAATGTAGAGTTTTCTAGGTATAAAATTATATTGTCTGCAAAGAGAAATAATTTAACTTCTTCTTTTCCTATTTGGATATTTTTTATTTCTTTCCCTTTCCTGATTACTCTGGCTAGGACTTTCAGTTCTAAGGGCAGTGAGAGAGGGCATCCTCCTCTTCTTCCTGTTTTCAATGAGAATGCCTCTAGATTTTGCCCATTCAGCATGATATTGGCTATGGCTTTGTCATAGTTGGCTCCTATTATTTTGAGATATGTTTCTTCAATGCCTAGTTTGTTGAAGGTTTTTATGATGGGCAGAAATTTGATTTTATAGAAAGCTTTTTCTGTGTCTATTATCATATGGTTTTTATTTTTAATTATGTTTATGTGGTGAGTCACATTTATTGATTTGTGTATACTGTAACAACCTTGCATCCCAGGAATAGAGCCTACTTGATCATAGTAAATTAACTTTTTGATGTGCTACTGAGTACAGTTTATTAGTATTTTGTTGAAGATTTTTCCACCCATGTTCATCAGGGATATTGACCTCAAGCTTTCTTTTTACTTTATTTTTTAATTTATTTATATATTTACTTTTGAGACAGGGTCACACTCTGTCGCCCAGGCTGGAGTACAGTGGCGAGATCTCAGCTCACTGCAACTTCCATTCCCAGGCTCAAGCAGTCCTCCCACCTTAGCCTCGTAAGCAGCTGAGACTACAGGTGCACACCACCATGCACGGCCAATTTTTGTATTTTTTAATAGAGACAGGGTTTCACCATGTTGGCCAGGCTGGTCTCAAACTCCTGAGCTCAAGTGATCCACCCACCTCAGCTTCCCAAAATGCTGAGGTTACAGGTGTGAGCCACCACACCTCGCCAAGTTTTGTGTGTGTGTGTGTGTGTGTGTCTCTGCCAGATTTTGGTACAAGGATGATGCTCACCTCATAGAATGAATTAGGAAGGAGTCCTTCCTCCTCGATTTTTTTGGAATAGTTTTGGTAGAATTGGTACCAGTTCTTTGTATATTTGTCAGAATTTGGCTGTGAATCTACCTGATCCAGGGTAATTTGATTGGTAGGTTTCTTTATTACTGATTCAATTTCAGAACTCAATATTGGTGTGTTCAGGGTTTCAATTTCTTCCCGATACAATCTTGAGAGCATGTGTGGTTTTTCCAGGAATTTATCAATTTCCTGCAGATTTTCCAGTTTGTGTGCACAGAGGTGTCTATGATAGTTTCTGAAAATCTTTTGGATTTCTATGGGATCAGTTGTAGTGTAGACCTCGTTGTTTCTTATTGTGCTTGTTTGGATCTACTGTCTTTTTTTCTTTATTAATCTAGCTAGCAGCTTGTTGATCTTTTTTATCCTTTCAAAAAACTAACTTTTGGTTTTGTTGATATTTTTCATCGAATTCCGGATCTCAATTTCACTCAATTCTGCTCTGATTTTAGTTATTTCTTTTCTTCTGCTAGCTTTTGGATTAATTTATCCTTATTTTTCTAGTTCTTCTAGGTGAGATTTTAGATCATTGATTTGAGAATATTTCAAACTTCTTGATGTAGGTGTTTAGTGCTATAAACATTTCTGTTAACACTGCTTTCGCTCTATCCCAGATATTTTGGTATGCCATTCTGGACATCAACCATGGCAAAGAATTTATGGCTAAGTCCTCAAAAGCAATTGCAACAAAAACAAAAATTGATATATGAGATCTAATTAACTGAAGAGCTTCTGCACAGCAAAAGAAACTATCAACAGAGTAAACAGACAACCTGCAGAATAGAAGAAAATATTTGCAAATTATGCTTCTAAAAAAAGCCTAATATCCAGAATCTATAAAAAACTTAAACAATTCAACAAGTAAAAGTCAATTTACCCCATTAAAAAGTAGGCAAAGGACATGAACAGAAACTTCTCAAAGAAGACATACATGTGGACAACAAACTTAAAAAAAATGCTTAACATCACTAATCATCAGAGAAATGCAAATCGAAACCACAATGAGATATAGTCTTAGACTGGTCAGTATGGCTTTTGTTAAAAGATTAAAAATAACAGATGTTGGTGAGGCTGCAGAGAAAAAGGAATGCTTATACGCTGTTGGTTGGAATGTAAATTAGTTCAGTCGCTGTGTAAAGCAATCTAGAGATTTCTCAAAGAATTTAAAAATAGAACTACCACTCAACCCAGCATTCCAAATACTGGGTACATACCCAAAGAAATACAAGTCATTCCACCAAAAAAGGCACATGCACATATATGTTCATCACAGTTCTCTTCACAATAGCAAAGCCATCAGATCAACCTAAACGTCATCAATGGTGGAATGGATAAACAAAATGTAGAACAAATACACCATGGAATACTATGCAGCCATAAAAGAGAAAAAACTTATGCCCTTTGCAGCAACATGGATGCAGCTGGAGGTCATTATCCTAAACAAATTAATGCAGGAACAGAAAGCCAAATACTGCATGTTCTCATTTATAGTTGGGAGCTAAACATTGGGTACTCATGGACATAAAGATGGGAACAATAAACACTAGGTACTACTAGAGGGAGGAGTGAGGAAGTGGGGGGAAAGGGCTAAAAAACTACCTATTTGGATACTATGATCAGTACCTCTGTGATGGGACCATGGGTACCACAAACCTCAGCATCATACAATATACCCACGTATCAAAACTATACATGTACCCCTGAATCTAAAATAAAAGTTGGGCTGGGTATGGTTGCTCATGCCTGTAATCCCAGTACTCTGGGAGGCCGAGGTGGGAGGATCATTTAAAGTCAGGAGTTTAAGACCAGCCTGAACAAAATGGTGAAACCCCATCTCTACTAAAAACAGTAAAAATTAGCCAGGTGTGGTGGTGAACACCTGTTATCTCAGCTACTCTGGAGGCTAAGGCAGGAGAATGGCTTGAACCCAGAAGGCGGAGTTTGCAGTGAGCCAAGATCACACCACTGCACTCCAGCTTGTGCAACAGAGCGAGACTCCATCTCAATAAAATAAATAAATAAAAATAAAATAAACATGGAAATTATTTTTTTAAATGGCATAGTATTTGCATATGACCTATATACATCTTCTTGTATATCTTAAATCATGTTTAGCTTACTTATAATACCTAATACAATGTAAAATCTACATAAATAGTTGTAATATTCTATTTTTTATTTCCATTATTTTTTTACTTAGTACTGTTAACTTTTATTATTTTTTTTTAAATTTTTGATCCACACTTGGTTGAATCTGCAGATGTGAAACCCATGAACACAGAGGGCCAACTCTAGTTTCTATAGATATATTCAAATCACACTAAGGTTTGTAATTTCAAAAATCAGGCCAAGTGTGTTGTCTCATGCCTGTAATCCTAGTATTTTGGGAGGCCAAGACAGAAGGATCACTTTAGCCCAGGAGTTCAAGACCAGGCTGGGCAACATAGGGAGACCTCATCTCTAAAAAAATTTAAAAATTAGCCTGGTGGGGTGGAATACACTTGTGATCCCAGCTACACTGAAGGCTGAGGTGAGAGGATCGCTTGAACCTGGGAGGCAAAGGTTGCAGTGAGCCAAGATAGTATCACTGCACTATAGCCTGGGTAAGAGAGCCAGACCCTGTCTCAAAAAAAAAAAATATTCTTACATTCTAAAAGAACTCGAGCATCATTATTAATGGGACATAATGAAGACTGTTGTCTAAGTTCATAGCTAATTAGAGTAAGAGTGCACCAGCTACAATAACAACTCCTCTCCTTCCTCACACGGAGTACTCCACGTGGAGGCAGACATGTGTAGAGAGCTAGGGCTGCAAAATGGTGCAGAGCAGGCACCCAGAGCCAAGGCCAGGCACAGGCCATCTTTGCCCTCAGACCTTGTGAAAATATCTTAACCTCTCTGTGTCTTAGTTTTCTCACTTTTCAAATTAGCATAATATAACCTCTACATCAAAGGTGCTGAAAATTAAATGTCAATAGATACATACTGAGAAGAGTATTTGGTATGCATATACTGAGTACTTGAAAAATGTAAGTTACTGTTTTTATATGTTGAAGTACAGGAGAAACACATAAGAATGAAAGAGTACAGATTGTTATGGATTCAATTATGACTCCCAAATTTCATATATTGAAATCCTAATTCCTAATACTTCAGAATGTGACCTTATCTGGAGACAGAGTCATTGCAATGTAAGTATTTAAGTGGAGGTCATACTGGAGTAGCGTGGGTCTTTATTGCAATATGACTAGTATTATCATAAAAAAGAGAAATTTAGATGCAGACACATAAAAAAGAATGCCATGTAAAGATGAAGGGAGAAATAGGGTGATATTATACAAACCATGTAAGGCAAAGATTGCCATCAAATTACCAGAAGCTAGGAAAGAAGCATAAAACATATCCTGTCCTGTTGCCCTCAGGACCAACCCTGATGACACTTTGATCTTGGACTTCTAGTCTCTAGAACTGTGAGACAATATATTTAAGACATCCAATTTGTGGTACTTTGTTACAATCGTCCTAGAAACTAATACATTGATCTGAAACTGGTAATCCATAAATCTGTCCATGTTCTTGATTTTCTAAAGTAGAAGTGTAAAGAAAAAAAGAAAGACTTTCCCTGCTATACCCACCAAGTTTTTACTGTTTGGTAAATGGCCACATACATCACGTTGTTTTGTGAGCCTCACACAAGCCAGTAAGACAGCCTCTGAGTGAACCCTTGAGAGATACCGAGGTTACCAGCAGGAATGGAAGACCGGCCTTCATCCATGGGCTGGAATCACAAGGGGCTCCAAACACATCCATCACCCGAAACTACCATGGACAGAACCCTGGGTGTGAGCCATTGAAGAGCCAACATTTGGGGATGCCCCCGAGTTCTAGGCTGGTGCCCCCTTCTCTGCAGAATTCCATGACATTGGGCTTCTTTGATGTGTTTACATCACATTGTTTAAAGAAAAATAGCTCTGGAGTCAGATTACCCTGGTTAAAGCCACGACTTCCTCATTTACTAGAGATGCTACCTTGGATAAGATGCTTAACTTTATTGTGTATCAATTTCCACATTTTATTAAAGTGGGTATTATATTAATTGACTTTTGCTTATAGGTTTGTTGGAAAAATTAACTATAATGTAAAGGGTATAGGATAGTGGCTGGCATATAGAAAATATGCAATAAGTGTTATTCTATAATTTATTATTATTCTGTAATATAGTCTTCTAAACACACTTGTGTTTACTGTAATGTGGAAAAAAACTCTCAAAACTTGGTCAAATAATTGTTATATGGATGTTTTGTGTTCAGCATCGTGACTGAATAGAGAGACCACATTTGGCAGAAAATATAAGAACTTCACAGTCTAAGAAGAAGTAGGAACATTCTTCAAACCCCTTACTTCATCATGCCCAGTTTTTTTTTTTAAAAAGTGTTACCTGGAGTCAGAAGAAAGAGTTGGGACTGAGTGGCCACCAGGGCAGGACAGCTGTCCTGAAGGAAGACACCAGTAGGAGCTCAATCCCTGAGCCTTTGGGGATCAAGGAACCTAAGCATGAGATTTCCACGCTATGAAATTGGTAATCCGTAAACCTGTTCATGTTCTTGATTTTCTAAAGTAGAAGTGTAAAGAAAAAAAGAAAGACTTTCCCTGCTATACTCACCAAGTTTTTACTGTTTGGTAAATGGCCACATACATCATGTATCCCGATAGGGAGAAAGATAGAAAGAGGTTCAGATTTGTGATGCTCCATGGCAACTGGCAAAGCAGAGGCAATCCATCTTTAGAGAAAAGCTATCCTAGTTTTATCGTATAGATCTTTCATGAATGAAGTCTAAGCAATAAGTCCATAAGGATTGACCAGTACCAAAGAAGGTGATCTACTATGCATGACAGTCAACAGAAATATAGAATGATATTCTTAGTTCTTCAGAGATCCCAGATATTGGAAATGCCGAATACAAAATAGCAAACAGCTATTATAGTATTACAAGTAAACAGTATTACAAGTATTACAGAAATAAAGGAATCAGTCTCAATGAGCATGCAACACAGATCATCAAGAATAAGTAGGAAGCATGATTTTAAAATAGAATATTTAGGGAAACCAAAATATGCAATTTTGAATTTAAAAATTCAATAGATGGCTAATAGTAGTTTAGAGATAGTTGAAACATTTAGTGAACTAGAAGATACAGAAGTAGAAGATATATCAAAAATTGAACAGAATGCATCACACACACAGTTCAGAAAATGGCAAATGTGTACAAATCTTAAAAGATATGAAGGATAGGCCGGGCGCAGTGGCTCACGCTTGTAATCCCAGCACTTTGGGAGGCCGAGGAGGGCGGATCACGAGGTCAGGAGATCGAGACCACGGTGAAACCCCGTCTCTACTAAAAATACAAAAAAAAAAAAAAAAAAATTAGCCGGGCGTGGTGGCGGGCGCCTGTAGTCCCAGCTACTCGGAGAGGCTGAGGCAGGAGAATGGCGTGAACCCGGGAGGCGGAGCTTGCAGTGAGCCGAGACTGCGCCACTGCACTCCAGCCTGGGAGACAGAGCAAGACTCTGTCTCAAAAAAAAAAAAAAAAAAAAACGATATGAAGGATAGAATGAGAATAGGATGTGTATATCTAATCAGAGTTCCATAAGAAGAAAAGAGAGACAATATTTGAAAAGACAAATAATTCAAATATTCTGAACTAATGAAAAATGTAAATCTGCATATACACGAATACAATATTCACAGGTAGATAAACTAAATCTTCCAACTAAAAGCATAAACACTGGAAAATGCCAATTAGAAGCTAATTAAACTGTTTTAATATGCAAATGATATGCTTGTCTACCTAAAATCTCCACCCCCAAAATCTACAAATTGTTAAGATGATAAGGATAATTTAGATAGGCAGCTGGACAGAAGATGTCTATACAAAAAATAATCCTATAAAAGCCAGCAACAAACAAATTTAAAAAACGTAACATTTGTTATAAAAATAATTAAAATATATCAGATTTCATCTGATTAAAGATACATATCACTGATACAAAGAAAGTCATGTAATTTTTTAAAATATATTTCAAAGGCCTAAATAATATAATTTCATTAAATAGAATCATTTTTCAGTTCTCCCCAGGTTGATCTAAACACCCAATATAATTTCAATAAAAATTCCAGTAGCACTTTTTGTGAAATTTGACAAAATTATTCCAGAATTAATTTGGAAAAGCAAAGGGCAAAAATAGGCCCAAAACATTCCTAAAGAAAAAAAATTAGGCATATTCTAGAATATGTAAAAACTTATTATAAAGCCATAAAAATTAATAATGCTATTTTTTCAGGTATCCATACATTGATGAATGGAACAGAGAACCTAGAAACAGGAATTATGAACAAAAAAATCATTGAAGATCATTAGAAAAAGTGGTACTTAATACATGAAAATAGGATATTGGGTTGTATAATAGAAAAAATGCACAAAAGATATTGATAAAGTATTATATAAAAGAATAAATACATATGGCTGACATGAAAAGATCTTCAACTTATTAACGATCTTTAGAAATACAAATTATGACCACAATGAGATGCTGCTCTTTTACATTCATTAGATTGGCAAAATCTTAGAAACCTGGCAAGACTAAAATGTTCACATGGGTATGGAATAACTAGAACACATATTCTGTGGAAACTGTCATTGATACAACATTTTGGAAAACAATTTGTTTTCCATTTTGTAGGAAGTGTGAAAAAGCGTAAATTCTCATGTAAGAAACTTACATACTGGATTCTTGTCCTTAAACATAGAAAATCAAGTTAGTATTTGGTTCCCATTACACACTGAAATTCAGCCAAATGTTTTACAAAGAGGAAATTATCCATTAAAGTAGATATATCTCATCAGCCTCATTGTTCCTCCCTATGAGATAATAATATAAAACTGCCAGTAAATGCAGGGAAAGAAGACTTGCCTTTCCAGAAAACCTACTTAAAATGATAGTGTTTTCCTAGTGGTTTAGTTGGCTCCCTAATTGGAGCCCACATGGTTTCAAATGGCAGCTAAAAGCAGGGCAGTAAAAGTATGCTCACTCGAGGCTGGCATTATAAACGATAACTTGAGAAGATTTACATTGTGATGAAAGTCAAATTTACAAAACGACCATGTGATGACTCAATGGGTTGGCTAGAAACATCTGTTACTGAAATAATAGAATGTGGCAAGGTGGAGCTTCTCCAAAGATAAAATAAAAACTCTCTATGGCCTTAAACAGGAATGTGTCCAGAATGCAGTTGAAATGTCAGTCTTTTTATGTGCAAATCCATTGAGGCAACCTACAAATTACTTCTCTGATTCACGAGTAGCATTAAAAAACTTGGACCTCAGTTGGGCACGGTGGCTCACGCCTGCAATCCCAGCACTTTGGGAGGCCGAGGCAGACAGATCACCTGAGACCTGAGATTAGGAGTTCGAGACCAGCCTAGCCAACATGGTGAAACCCCATCTCTACTAAAAGTAAAAAATTAGCCGGCCATGGTGGCATTGCCTGTAGTCCCAGCTACTCTGGAGGCTGAGGCAGGAGAATCCCTTGAACCAGGGAGGCAGAGGTTGCAGTGAGCCGAGATTGCATCACTGCACTCCAGCCTGGCAGCCTGGGTGACTCAAAAAAAAAAAAAAAAAAAAAAAACCAACAACAAAAAAACACGGACTTTGGGAAGAGACAGGGAACAAGAATCGAAGTATTTGTCTTACAACATTTTTTGAAAAATTAGTCAGATGTTTTATTAGGAAAATAAATAAAACATTAAAAAGCATCATTCTTCTGAAAAAAGCACAAAATTAGCCTATTCTGAACAACAGGAGTAATTTTAATCCAGAGTTACATTTAGTTTCTTTTTAATACAAATGTATAAAATTAAAACTAAACCATTAGAAGCTGGCTATGCAATATATACATTGTTGAAATATTTTATTAATGTATTGGCTTGTGAGTCCCAGCACACTCAATGCCATTAAAAGAACCTCCAGAAGTTGTGCTCGAAATCTCTGTGGAAAATGCATGCATTTTCTTCCAGTTTCCTTAAAAATCATCACACTGTGCATATTTATAAACTTCATAAGATAAAACACACACAGTGAAAGTAGAGACCATATTTTGAGAAGTTATTTGTGTTGGGCCGTCTCCATATGTTAGTTTTTTTGTCTATAAAACAATCCTAAGAGGTTATCATTATTAATTCCAATTTACAGACAAGGTAACCCAAGTTCAAAAAGGTTAACAACTTGCATTTACTAAGTTTATAAGTATAAAATGTTGATTTAAACCAAGATTGTCAAGGTTTGTGTTTTTCTTATTCTATATTGCATTCATTCCAAAGTCAGGCTTTCTTACCCAGCACAAGTCCCTAAAGGATTAATTTCTGATTTTGCTCATGCCCTGCTCATCACATTTATTTGTTCGATAAATATTTGTTGAGTACTTTCTCTATGCCAGTCACTATGTCATGGATTTAGGATAGAGAATTACGGATTATAGAAGGTTTAAAATTAGAGAGTATTTATGGCCAGGTGTAGAAAAATCTCTAGAGTAGGGAGACACCTGTGAATGCAATTGCCCAAAGAGAACTGACTTTGGCTGCCAAAAAAAACCTCAGGAAACTAATAGCAGGCGTTCTCTGGGAAGTAAAATAAACGGTGAATAATGCTTGTCCTTACAAATAAGCAATAACTAACTGGCAAGAATGGAAGGGGAGAGAACGGCTTTAGAGTTAGAAAGGTTGGATTTATGATCTCAGCTCTGCCCTTTATGAGCTATGAAAACTTGGACAATGAGATGAACCTTTCCCTTTTGTTTCTTCAGCTGTAAAGTGGGAAAATAATAATAGTCAATTTCTTGAAAAAATTAAAAGAAAATATTGCTGTGGTTTGAATGTGTGTGCTTCCCTCGACCTCAAAAAATATTTGTATGTTGAAACCCTAATCACTGATGTGAGGATATAGATGGGGCCTTTAGGGAGATGATTAGATCATTAGGATAGAGCTCTCGTAAATAGCCCCCTTATAAAAGAGGCCCCAGAGAGCTGCCTGGCCCTACAGCAAGAAGGTATCACTCACGAGATACCAAATCTACCAGTGTCTTTATCTTGGTCTTCCCATCCCCCAAAACTGTGAGAAATAGACTTCTGTTGTTTGTGGGGTCTTCCCATCCCCCAAAACTGTGAGAAATAGACTTCTGTTGTTTGTGGGTGATACAGTTTATGGTATTTTGTTCTAGCAGTCCTAACATACTAGGACACACATAAAGCTTCAAGCACACAGAAGATAATCAAACCCTACTGCCCTGTCATTTTTATTTCCCTAAACCTTCCCTTCAAGTATCTAGAACCTACTCTAATATAGCAGAAAGTCATCATCCACTTAGTTAAAGGAAAAACATTTTAACATAATAGAACAGTTTTCAGTTCAGAACTTCTACTTTTGGAAATGCAGACACAAAAATAAATCCAAATTATAAATACATTTTTCTTGAAAACTATGTTTTTTTTTTCATTTACATGCTAAAGTACACTATAAAAACATTTGAAGTTTGTTATAATCCTTTAAAAGTCTAAGAGCTCAGCTCCCTGGATTTTGCTCTTTCATCCTGTTTGTAATTAGGCCCCATGTATGGGTCACCTGCCAATGAAGATGTGAAACTAAAGCTTCCCTCTTTCCTTTTGTCCAACAGTGATCCTCGCCATTGGCTAACCATTGAAAGCACCTGCAGAGCTTTGAAAACTACTGTTGTCTGGATCCTCATTCTCAGAGATTCTAATTTCATTGTCTGAGATGAAGCCTTGACATCAGGATTTTTAAAGCTCCCCAAGAGATTCTGTCTATGTACTGTTAGGGTTGAGAGCCACTGCCTTGCCCATCCCTCAGTAAGTTCATGATATACTTGCCACTGACTGATTACAATTTCATGTGTGGGTTACAGTAGTAAAGAAAATTAATGAACTGCACAATAGAGCTGAGGAAATTACCAGCATGCAGCACAAAAAGAGATGGGGGAAAAATGAGTGCAAAATTAAGAAGCATGGAGAATAAAATAACAGGTTTGACATGCTCTATGTTTCAGAAGAAGATAAAGATAATAGGATAGGCAATATCAATATGTCTAAGAATTTTTTGGTTCTGGAGGAAGATAAAAACCTTCAGTTTGAAGAAGCACACAGATACGGTTTGACTCTGTGGCCCCACCCAAATCTCAGGTTGAATTGGAATCTCAATGTTGGGGGAGGGATCTGGGGGGAGGTGATTGGATCATGGGGGTAGATTTCCCTCTTGCTGTTCTCATGATAGTGAGTTCTCACAAGACCTGGTTGCTTAAAAGTGTGTGGAACTTCCCCCTTTGCTCTTTCTCTCTCTCCTCTTCCACCATGAGAAGATTGTCCCTGCTTCCCCTTCACCTTCTGCCATGATGATTGTAAGTTTCCTGAGGCCTCCTTTTCCATGCCTCCTGTACAGCCTGTGGAAATGTGAGTCAATTAGACCTCTATTCTCCATAAATTACCCAGTCTCATAGCAGTGTGAGAATGAACTCATACACATGCCAAGCTGGGAGAGAGATGATGTCTTCCTCCCACACCTGATGTTTCCTTTCAGGTGCACAAATGTCATTGATGTGACCCAACACCGGCCTTTGTCCTCCCTCTAACTCATATTTCCCTTGGCGTATTATTCGAGGTTCTCTAGTGTAAAAGAACCACTATGATCCATATAGGTGGGAGGACATTTATTATGAGAATTGACTCATGGGATTATCATGGATGAGAAGTCTCACAATATGATGTCTGTAAGCTGGAAACCCAGAAAACCCAGGAGTATAATTCAGTCTCAGTCTGGAGGCCTGAGAACCGGGGGAGCCCCTGGTGTAACTGCCAGTTTGAGGAGGAAAACCTCAAAACCGGGGTGGAATGGAGGGGAAAAAGTGAGCACTGGTATAAGTCCCAAGTCCAAAGGCCTGAGAGCCATGAGTTCTGATGTCTGAGAGAAGGAAAAAATAAATGTCCCAGCTCAAGAAGAGAGAGAAAGAGAATTGCTTTCGCCTCCAAGGCAAATCCCTCAGGGGATTAGATGCTGCCTGCACATATTGGTGAGGGCAATCTTCTTCACTCAGTCCACTGATTCAAATGCTAATCTCTTCCAGAAGTACCCTCATAGAAACACCCAGAAATAATGTTTCACCTGTTACCTTGGCATCCCTTAACCCAGTCAAGTTGATGCATAGCCTTAACCATCACACCTCAGGAGGGATTTCTCTGGCTAGCAAATATAGAAAAAGCAGCTGGATATACTCAATAAGATATGCTAAGATGTGCTGGATATGCTTAGCTCTTTCTTCTTCCTCACTGAAGCCAACTGCCTAGGGAAGGCTTACCTGGGCCAGACCTCTTTTCACAGTAGTTGCTCAGTCCAGTGCTGCCTGGAACAGGACTGGTGAGTCTGTCTAATTCTGAGGTAAGAATGTAAGGAAGTGGGAACTCATATACCGATGGAGGGAATGTAAGTTAATACCACCACCTTTGAGGGGGTAACTTGACAAACAAATCCTAAAGTTGAAGATGCAAATTATCTATGCACCAGCAATTCTGCTCTGGAATTGGATATAATCCCATGAAACTCCCTTGCAAGTGGATAATAAAAATGTGTAAAGGTCATTGATTGTAGCAGTGAGAAAATTACCCAAATGCCTATCAACAGGTATAAGGTATAGTCACACAGTAAAATAGTATGCAATGTTAACATTCATGAACTACATAGATTTGTACGGATGTGGATAAATCTTAAAATATTGAGTGAAAAAATGCATTAATTACTGTTACAAATTTTTAAAACAAATATACATATATAATGTTATATATAGTTTATTACTATGTACATATATAGTAAAAGTAAATAATTTAGATGGGAAAGATCATCTTCATGACTGTGGAGGGGGTTACTTCTGTGGAGGGTGTGAACCTCAACAACGTGAGATGGGTCTCAGTTAATTTAGAACATTACTTTTGCCAAGGCTGAGGATGCATTACCATGACATAGCCTCAGGAGGTCCTGACAACGTGTGCCTGAGGTGGTCAGAGCACAGCTTGGCTTTATACATTTTAGGGAGACATGAGACATCAATCAATATATGTAAAATGAACATTGGTTTGGTCCAGGTCACAGGTAGGTGAGAGTCAAACAGTTGCATTCTTTTGAATTTCTGATTAGCCTTTCCAAAGAAGGCAATGAGACATGCATTTATCCCAGTGAGCAGACAGGTGACTAAAGAGTATGGGAGGCAGGTTTGCCCTAAGCAGGTCCCAACTTGAATTTTCCCTTTAGCTTAGTGATTTTGGGGGCCCAAGATCTTTTTCTTTCACAAGGGAAATAGAACAGATATATATATATATATACACACACACACACACACACACACACACACATATATATAAAATAACAAGCAAGCTTTCCTTTCCCTAAACTTATGTCCTATTTCATCCTAAAAGAGAAGGCCATTCTGGTTCCACTCCACTCCACTTTACTAGATGAGAATGTCCACATTTGGGGAAGCATCTGAAACTGCTTCTGCTCTCCCTTCCACCCTCGTCTACAGGTCTCCTCTTGGAGGAGTCATTGAGCCTGTGGGTGAACTAGGGAGTGAATGCTTCCTTTCCTCTGTGTTTTCTGAACAACCTCTATACACCATCTGCATCACTGTATGGCAAGCTTATGAGGCAGTTATGTCTGTGAGTGATGAGGTGAGTCTGCACAGGTGGGTACTAAAATAGTGAAATGTTTTGGCCACTGATCCAGTTCAGCTCTGCTAGCGTGCCTTGTAGCTTAATTCCCATCTGTCTGTCTCTTGAATTTTTACTCAATGTTTCAGCAAGCAGAAGAGAAAGTTGCTGTCAGTCTTCTAAAATACCAACATCTCCAATGTGAACACTTAAGAGGACAGGATTTGAAATTCTAGGATACATGTATTACATCCCCAAAGGGGTCAAGATCTAAATAATAAATGGAATGTGTTTGTAATTTAGTCATAAACAGATAAAATACTATTAATGCTATAATAACAATGATAACATATGCCAAACCCTAGATTAGGTATTTATATTTCAATGCCTGGCAAAAGTTCTATAGCAAAGTCATTGTCATCCTCATTGTACAGTTGAGACAACTGAGTTTAAGCAACTTTAAACAAAGGTCACAGAAGATGGATATGACAGAGACATTACATGATTCCATATCTATTCTATCTGAGTCCTCCAGCAAATGAGCATAGAAATTAACTTTGCTCTGAGTCAGGGAGTGGACAATATCCTTTGGGAGATCACTAGTATTATGAAACAAAGAGAACTTGAATTTTCTCATTAAATCACCAGTGCAACTCTTTGGAAGACCAGTGGAAAAGCAAACAACTGCTCCTCTTTTTATGTGCACTAATCACAATTATGATTGTTTCAAAGCTCTTCATAGAGAAGCACGCACCAGGCAAATAATTTCATGGTAGAGTAAAATTGAGATTGCATATTTCACTCTGCTATGTACTGGAAAGTTACGTAACATTCGGGAAACACGTGTGGGTTTTATTATGGTTTTTGGCAATTTTTGCAAGGGAGGTGAGATGTAATAAAATGGTCTCACTTTAATACATCAAAATGTGTTGAAAGTACAGTGTGAAAAAATATTCTCAACCAAAAAATATCAAAATTGATTCAAAATATTACTGGGAGACTGGCTACTGGGTTGTAGGGGTGCATATGAGGACTGTTTTATTTAGTTTCGAGAATCCAGCGCATCTGGACCCCTTGCGTTTTTGTAGTGCTGAAAACTGGATTGCATGTATTGATGATTTTGTGTGTGCTAAAGTATATGTATTGACATTTCCTGGCCATAGCAATTGCTAATTATGTGTATGTCCAGAATGGACAAAAAACCCAACCACAAGCGATAACAGGTTTGGAAAATTTGCCCTCAGTATTCTAGTTCTCTATGAGATTTTCCTCACAATGAACCTCACTCTGCCTCATCTCCTAAGTGCACAGTGGCCTGGTGCTCTTCCCTCCTCTTGACTTGTTTCAAGGATGTTGCATTACAAAGCCCGGGGGACACCATTCATAGACAGGTTGTACCTCCAGAGGGGTACCATTTATGTAAACTATAATGTGAAGGTCCTTCCTGAGGTTGGGCCACCTGGTGACCCTCACCTGACCACCTGTTTACCTTCCCAGCCTCTTCTGCACCCCACTGGCTCTTTGTACGCAGCCTCCTTTCAGTTCCTCAAATGTGCCACCTTCGTGCTACCCTACAGCCTCTGCACTTGCTCTTCTCTCCCTCATTCATTCAACACACACCCTCAAAGTGTTCTCAGCATGCTCTCTTCTGTACTAGACACCAAAGCGGTAACCAAACATCGATGATGTAGAGAAGTATTCATTTCTTGCCTGTCTGGTTTCATTATAGGCAAATGAAATAATCCCAAAACAAACACATTCAGGGTTCAAATAAAATTAAACAACAAGCATACAACAAAATGGCACGCTGTGCATTTCATGATATTTTTGTAAATGTTCACTGAAGAGACAGATGTACTTGAGGAAGGAGTGTGTATGGTAATTGGGACCCTGAGTTTTCAGTCATCAAAATCCATCTTAAACTGGTTTAATAGAAAAAAGGTGGGAAGTGAGGTTGAAATGCACATGCAACCAGAAAGTCCAAGTGTGGATCCGAGACCCAGGTAGATCCAGGGGCTCAAATATTATATTTTGAGCTTTCTACTCATTTCTTTTCTATTTTTCAATTTCTTCTTGGGTTTGCTTGGCTTCACTTGTTGGCATTAGTCATGCCTGTTTCAATCAGGCTTTTGTTTCCTTGAAGGTCAAGATCTGCATCTTAGCAAAAAGAAGAGAAAGTCTTCATCTCAGCAACTATGCATCAAATGCATGGATAGACTGTCTGGGTCTGTTTGGTTTCATCACTGTATGTAGGAGGATTGAATACCATGCTTAACCAGGGCTGGGTAGCATGCCCACACCTCTAAACAAATAGAGACTTAAAGTACTGTAATTGATCATCCCTTCACATTAACATGATTGGAGGTTGAGTGACTTCCCTACAGAAAGTGGCTGTTCTTACCAAAAGCAGATGGAAATGGAAACGTGTACTATACAGTTAAAACTATCACTGCCAATCTTTATTTTGATTACCTTCAAAACAGAGTCTAAAACAAGGATGTGGGTATGGTTCATTCCAGAAAATGCAAGTGAGGAAATGTAGGAAGTAGGAGAGGGAAAGAAGAAAAACCAATAAGGAATAAATTAATGCACAGGTTTCTGCTGTAACTAACTGGGGCTTCTTTATGGTTAGAACTCTCCAGAAACCAGGTAGAACATATCTCAGAATTGGCAACTAGAAGAGAGGAAATTGGGGGGAGGGGGTTATTCCCTGGCTCACCCTCTGTTGGTTAATGGTTGCCCCCGGGCTGTTAACTCTCCCTGCTCCCAGTGGAACAAGAAAGTTCTCAGGCAGCGAACAAGGGAGGTACCCAAGGTAGGCATCTGTCCATGCCAGGAGTGGCAGCTGCAGGTGGCCAAGGGGATATGGAGGGAGGTATGAGCCATGTGTGCTACAGTACCACAAACCACTGCAATACAGAAAATGACATCTGAAATAAAGTGTGCAAAAAGTATCAGTTTAATGAGATGCAGGAAGGAGAAAATCATAACTTTTTAATATTTTTTTCATTTGGGGCCCTCAATCCATCACTGAGAAAAATTTAAAAGTTTTCTCTACTATTTATCTAATATAATAAGAAATAAACTAGTGTATTCTAATATTCAGTGTACAGACCAACACTGGCACCCTCGCTTAGTCACCTGTGGTAAGCAAGATCTCCTAAGAGAGAAAGGGGTGTCACCCAGCTATCAGTTACAAAGTACCAGGCTGGCTTATCCACTGGCTAGGCATTTCAAGTTACTGGAGTTTACCCAGTGCTCAGTTAAGTTGATTTACAGATAGTATTGTTACTAAATTGACACTCACAAATGGAAAAGTGGCTTATAGTGTGTGCTACAAAAAAGCACCAGAGGGAAGAAAATGATTATAACATAATAAAGGAACAAGGAAATGCAGAGATGGGGTGAGAAAATGTATACTATAATACATACGATTTCAACCCTATGTAATTTACTTGGGCTTTAACTGTGGTCACTTTGGGAATGTTTTGTGTGATTGAGAAAAAAATGTGTATTACACTTTTGTTCGGTGCAATATTTTATTTATACAAATTGAGTCCAAATTGCAAATCATGCTGTTCAAATTGGTTTTACCCTCTTTATGTTTGATGACTCATTGTATAATTCACTCAAAGTGTTTTAAAATTTCCCATTATGATTATGGGGATTTTGTTTCTGCGTGTAGTTTCTGACATCTTTCTCTAGGCATTTTGAACCTTGTTATTAGGTTCATAAAAATTTAGAAGCATCACATATTTGTTAAATAAACATTGTTGTGATGAAGGAACCACTTTAACTCCTGCAAAGTTTTTGACCTTCAAGTAGATTTTTCCTGATATTAACATACCTGCATCATATTATATCAGTTAGTGTTTTTATTGTATGGCTTTTTTCAATTATTATTACTTTTCTGCGTGTGTTTGATGGAGTTTCGCTCTTGTTGCCCAGGCTGGAGTGCAATGGCATGATCTCAGCTCACTGCAACCTCCCCTCCTGGGTTCAAGTGATTCTCCTGCCTCAGCCTCCCAAGTAGCTGGGATTTCAGGCATGTGCCACCACTCCCTGCTAATTTTTGTGTTTTTAGTAGAGATGAGGTTTCTCCATGTTGGTCAGGCTGGTCTCGAACTCCCGACCTCAGGTGATCCGCCCACCTTGGCCTTCCAAAGTGCTGGGATTACAGGCATGAGCCACTGTGCCCAGCCTTTTCAATTATTTTTTATTCAACCTTTCTGGATCTTAAATTTTCAGGTTATTATCTTTTATTTTTAATCTATTATGGCAACTTTTGTCTTTTAACTTTTACATGTATTAAATTTCCATTAAACTTAATTTATAATATCTTGGGGTATAAATCTATCAATTTACCATGTCCTTTATTTTTGACCAACTATTGAATTTTCCTTTTTCTCTTCTTTATTGCATTCCATGAACTGATAAAATTTTTTAGTATTTTATTTCTCTCTCTTCTCTGAATTAAGAAATTATGTTATTTAGTGCTTACCTGAGAAATAAAACATACATTCTTGGCTTATCAATGTCTAATATTAACTGATTCTTTGACACTCCTCCTAAATAAGTCAAGAATCTTAGAAAAATTTTACATTAATTTAAATAATATGCTATTGTTACATATTTTATTCTCCATATATTTTAAACCACATAACACGATTGATGTTTTAGATAATAAATGTATATTTAAATTAGTATGTATATTTATCTTCTATATCTTTTCAATCATTATTCTGTCTCCAAACTTCATTCTCAGATCATTTTTATTCTCCTTGAAGAACGCACTTTCTTCTCTATTTTAGGCTCTATTTGGAAGTGACAAATCTCTGCTTTATCTTAAAATGCTTTAATTTAACCTTTTAATAATGTGAATTCTTGATGGGCTCTTATATTCTTTCAACCCACGTAAGAACACTCATTGTTTCCGTTCAGTATAGTGTATACAATTCTGGTTGTCCTTAAAATTTTGGCTTTCTTATTGTTTCTCTAGGATGAACCTACATGAAAAATTATTTTTATTTTTCTTGTGGGACTGACTGGGCTCTGAATGTAGAATTTATGTCTTTCAACTATTTTTTAAAACATTTACTCATTATTTCTTTAAATGTATAAATGTATTTTCTTTTTTTTTTTTTTTTTGAGACGGAGTCTCGCTGTTTCCCCCAGGCCGGACTGCAGTGGCGCTATCTCGGCTCACTGTAAGCTCCGCCTCCCGGCTTCACGCCATTCTCCTGCCTCAGCCTCCCGAGTAGCTGGGACTACAGGTGCCCGCCACCGCGCCCGGCTAATTTTTTGTATTTTTAGTAGAGACGGGGTCTCACCGTGTTAGCCAAGATGGTCTCAATCTCCTGACCTCTTTAAATGTATTTTCTAACTCATTTCATCTCTGTTCCTTCTGGCATTCCAGGTTAAAAAAAAAAAAAAAAAAAGCTTTCTCACAGTATCATGTGGTTCTCTTACCCTGTCTTCGCAATTTGCCATCCGCTTGTCTCATCATGCCTCATTTTAGATGGTGAACTGTCATAATAAGAAGTAGAATAAATAAAGTAAAGAAGAAATAAAGTAAGAAGAAATAAAGTAAAGAATAAATAAAGTAAAAAGAAAATAATACACTCTGCAGTTGTGTCTAGTCTATGATTAAACTCATACTTGAAGACCAGAATTTTGGTTGCTGTAGTTTGCAGTTCTAAATTTGTTCTATTTAACTTTCCATTATCTTCATCCAGAGGGTTAATCACTGTACCAATTAGCGTTCTCCAAAGAATAATAAGAATACATATATATAAACACACACACACACACACATATGTACACAGACACAAAAACACACATGCACACATTAAGAGATTTCTTTCAAGGAATTGTCTTACATGATTATGAGGAAACTGGCAAGTCAAAAACTTCCAGAAAACCCTCAGGCAGGAACTGATACTGCAGTCTTGAGGAAGGATTTTCTTCCTCAGAGAAACCTCGGTTTTGCTCTGAAGGCCCTTCAACTGATTGGATGAGGCCTACCACATTATCAAAGATAATCTACATAAAGTCAGCTGATTGTAGATGTTAATCACATCTACCAATGCCTCCACAGCAACAGCTAGATAATGTTTAGTTAAAAAATAGACAGCATAGCTAGCCAAGTTGACATATAAAACTAGCTATTACAATCTGTATTTTCTAGTTTGCTGTCATCAGAAGCAGAAAACCACCACCTTTTCAAGAAACAACTTTTCCGTGTATTCCTGGAAAGTCAGCTTCTGGATCACTAAGCAGGTAGGAACCCTGATTGGGAGGCTTCTCAGCATCCACTCTTAGTCTCCATCCTGAAACTATATTAATGCCAGCAAGCCTATGGGCCTAAGGGACACTGACTTTACCCTGGCTCTAGAATGGAAGGGGTGCATTATGGCAAATTTCATAAGCCTCAGAGCTCCTCCTTTGCAAGAGCTCCTTCCAAAGCTCTGGTGGGAACTAGTAATGAGCTCATCTGACATATATTTTTGTAACATTTGCAAAAGTTATTTTAATAACAATTGGTTAAGGCTTCTGTCTTTAAAAATATATATTGTAGAATTGTTCCAAGCATTTAATTAAGAAAAATACTGTTATTAAGAAAGAACAATTAAGTGCTTGGAACAATTAAAGTGTTTAATTTAGCTTTTTAAAATGTGTATTTTTAATTGCAGCATTTGCTGGCTTGTTAAAATGTGTAATTTTTCTATCCTTGCTTTACATTAATATTTATACCTAATGTTATATAGGTAATTTCAGATTCTTTTTCTTAAAGATCCCCCTCCCAACCCAAATAATATAGCTTTTGATTCCACAACACATGAATGTGCACCCAGCAGTAATTGTTTCGGGAATATTTAGGAGCCCATTTGAATCAATGGGCCGCGAAAAGGTATCACTGCAGTTTTCAAGGCAGGAAGAAGTTGTCTCTTTCTCTTTCTCTTTCTCTAAATGTTTCATGATGAGCCACAGAAATAAATAAATTTCACATCACAGCTCAGTGCACGCATTGTCTACATACAACAAAAGTTGTATAAAAGGTATTTACCTTTACCACATGTCATTCATGCTGATATTTTCAGATTCTATTCTATTCTATTATTTTCTCTTCCATTAGTTTATTTAAAGGCTGGTCATGATGGACTATATTGTTTATATGATTGGCTGATGGGTCATCAACACATTATAAAAAATCCCACTCTAAGGTTAGGGTGAAGTGGTTATGTCTGGAGCTGCTGGAGCTATTTGGCTATGAAAAGTTAAGCCAGCCAAACAAAAGCAAAGTTGAGAGGATTATAGAGAATTAGATGTAGGGGTGTCTCATTACTTCATACCTGAAGCTTAAATAGCTGTGGAATTTTCATTCACTTGTGACCTAAACCCTTTTACAGTGTTAGAATAAAACTAATTTAAAATGACACATCACTGAATATTCATTATTATTTATTGAATATTTATTGACTATTAAGTAGCAATACTCAAAGCTACTTTAAATTTGTTATGTTTTATTCTGGTTCTGGAAATTAAAAGCATCATACGTGTTCTGCATCCAATGACGTATAGAGATTGATTACTTACAGCATCGTGAATAGCAGTCTGAGTGCTATCTGGGTTTTTAGGGTCTTTTTCATTTCCTGCTACCACTCCCTATTCCATCGTCATTATAAGCCACATCCTTTGTCAGCACAGGTTCTGAAGAAAGGATGAATAAGTATATATAATCTCCAGGAGTTTCGCCCATAGGATAAACTATATTATCACCCATGCCATTTTTGGCATTAAAAAAATCTATTTGGCCTAGTGCGGTGGCTCATGCCTGTAATCCCAGCAATTTAGGAGGGCAAGGTAGGTGGATCACAAGGTCAGGATTTCAAGACCAGTCTGGCCAATGTAGTGAAACCCCGTGTCAACTAAAAATGTAAAAATTAGCCGGGCATGGTGGTGGGAGCCTGTAGTCCCAGCTACTCAGGAGGCTGAGGCAGGGGAATCACTTGAACCCAGAGGTGGAGGTTGCAGTGAGCTGAGATCATGCCACTGTACTCCAGCCTGAGCAACAGAGAAACTCAGTCTCAAAAAAAAAAAAAAAAATCTATTTGACTTCAAAAATATTAAATATATCATAATGAAATACAATTATGTTTGCTTTGTTTTTTAGTAATATTTCAAAACTATCTCAGAATTCAGCACAGTCACTGGATCTAGTGAATTCTCATGACAAAGAATGCTTTGTCTTAGAAATCAAGTTTCCTAAGCAAATGCTCTGCATATATTTGTGTATGTAGTATAATTGTTGATTCATCATGTCTCACAGCAGTTTAAAATAATCACCTTCAGCAAGATGAAAAAATATTGAGGCAATTATACAAGAGCATGTTTTTGTGTATGTCAAACTTACAACTGTAAAAGGCAGCTGAAATAGGTTCCAGAAAGCTATAAGCTAAAAAGGAAGGAAAGGGGACAAGCAGTGAGGAAAACAGAGTGAAAGATAGATAATCATCTTCTGATTCCCCAAAAATCTGTTCAAACGTGTTTGGCTTCAGCATAAAGAAACGCTTTTTGTATTTTACTTTTTTCTACAATAATAGATTATTTCAAACACGGGTGTATTAATTAACTATGAGACAAGGTTAAATGGACATTTAATGGAACTGTGATGACACAGAATTGGCACTCAAAAAGCATTCGTTGAGTGAAAGAGGAGCTGAATTGAGATCAGTCTAATATTAGGTTGTTGTGAATAAAATGTGTAATAGTCGTAGGAAAATCCAGAAGCATATGACTGTATTTCAACAAATCTTCAAAATCTGACTTTTTAAAAGTATTTGGACAAACGCTTAACATCATTCAAGAACAGGAAAAGGGATATTCATGCTTTTAGCATGCCTCTTCCACCTGTCAATAGCAAGATAGTATGTAAAGATCAACGCTGTGGGCTTTAATTCAAGAAGAAAATGGGAACCCACTGGAATTGTGAAGGACACCCCGGATCCAGGAGAGAAGAACTTGGGCAAATAGCCTCCATGACAGCATAAAAAAAGCGAGTGAAGTCCCAGTATGTGAATTGGGCAGAGAGCCTCCCTCTCTGACTCACGGGAGTCCTTTCCACAGGGGATCCAAGCAAACCAAGCCAAGAGGGAGCACTTTGTTTCTCCCAAGTCCTGGAGCTAACTTGGGGAGAAGATCCGAGGCACTGAAAGGGAAAGTCACTGGGAAAAGCTGCAGACATTTTTCCAGACCCAGCATCAAGAGTAGGATGCCATTTTTAATCCAGGCACATACAAAGTCAGCCATTCTTTGGCGATCGGACTGTGCACCCGTGCAGGCATTGCTGTCTCAGGTCAGAGATTGGAGCACTTGCTCTGGAGCAGGTTAAGGACCTCCACAGTTAGAATTGTGGAAAGCACCACAGTGGTAAGTACTGGAATTGTGCTCTCCTCTGTTGCAGGCCTGAGGCCGGAGGAGGAGCTGCTATAGCTGCAGTTTCCGCTGGACAATGAGACTTGCAGCCAGGGCCATCTTGGCAACCTAGCACTGGCCAGCCTGCTCCTGAGATCGTGGTGAAGTGGGACCCTCTCCACTCCACACCCAGGCAGACCTGTAGGTATCTGAAGCATAGGCTTACCTGAGCTTCCCAACCCTTTCTTGGGCAGAAATCTTGGTGCAGAGGCTTTCTTTGCTTCAGTTCCAGGCAGATCTCCAGGCACTCAGAGCAACTGCTTGCCTGGTTCAGCAGCCTGAGTCATCTCACCTCTCCCATTCAGAGGTCCTGGTGCAGGGGAACCCTCTGCATTCAATGCCCAGGCAGATATCCAGGCATTTGGAGCACTTGCCAACCAGTTGCTCCAAATTGGCAGCCTGACCTGCCCCACCCTTCCTGCAGAGAGATCATGGTGCATCAGGGCCCTCTCTGCTCCATGGCCAGGCATATCTCCAGGTATTGGGAGCACTGGTTTGTCTGGATCAGTAAACTAAGATGCCCATGGTTCTTATACACAGAATGTGGTGCAGCAGGGCCTACTCTGTTCTCTGCTCCACGTCAAAGCAGATCTCCAGGCAGTAGGAGAACCAACTCACCTGGATCCGCAGCCCAAACCACCGTACTCTTCCTGTTCAGAGATTGCAGTGAAGTAGGGCCCTCTCTGTTCCACACCCAGGCATATCTCCAGGCAGTCAGACTATTTGCTGAATTACCAGCCTGTGTTGCCCCATCCTTCCTGTGCCCAGATGTGGTATAGCAGGGCCCTCTACACTCTACACACCCAAGCAGATCACCAGACATGTGGAGCATCCACTCTCATGGATTAGTTTAGGCCATCACTCCTGCTGTGCAGAGAACTTGGGGCCAAGGAGGTTTCCCAACTCCATGCCTCTGGGTGCTTGCTGGCTACCGACTCAGTTATGCCTTGGTGCTGGTGTATGTGTGCCTGCCACTAGAAAACCTGTAGGTGGGCCTGTCTGGTCTGGCCCAACCATCTTGCCCTCCATCCCACAGGGGCTGGGCAGGGAGCTCAGACCACTGTGCACTCTATGGATTAGCCCATTGCCTGAGGCAACAGAGAGCTTCTCTTGGTAAACAAGGATCAAATATATACACAGCCACATTGGCCACACCCAGCTGTTATGCGTAAGGGCCATCTACTGCCTTGTAGATCAAACCGCACAGCCCAATATAAAACCTGCGGAAAGAAGTGTATAGAGCTATAGAAGCAAAGCCAAAAGTCACTATCCAGCATCCTCTACCATAAGGACATCTGGCAAGGGATGGGAAAATAATAATAATAATATAGTGAAAGAAAAATAAAAGAAAAAATTCTACCCACATGAAAATAATTAATTAAAATGCCAGAATCTCCAGATGGGAAGAAACCAGTGCAAGAATTCTGGCACCATGACAAATCTGAATGTAGTGACACCACGAAAGAATCACAGTAGCTTTCCAAAAATGATTCCTAAACATAATGGAAACTCAGAAATGACAGATAAATAATTCAAAGCAAGGACGCTCAAGGAAATCCAAGAAAAAGTTGAAAATCAACACAAAGTAACTTCTAAATCAATCCACAAAATGAAAAAAGAAATAAACATAAGAAGAAAAAATCAATCAGAGCTTCTGGAATTGAAAAACTCACTCAAAGAATTTCACAAATTGACGGCTTTATAAATAGACCAAACCAAGCAGAAGAAAGAATTTCAGAGCTTGATGACTGGTGTTTCGAACTGACCCAGTCAGACAACAATAAAGAAAAAAGAATTTAAAACATGAACAAAGTCTTCAAGAAATATGCAATTATGTAAAGTGACCAAACCTATGAATTATTGGCATTTTTGAAAGAGAAGGAAAAAAAGTAAACAACCTGGAAAACATATTTGAGGGAATAACTCAAGAAGATTTTCTTAATATTGCTAGAAAGGTAGACATCCAGATACAAGAAATCCAAAGAAAAACTGTGGATAATATTCAAAACAAATGTCACCAAGGCATATAGCCACCAGACTGCCCAAGGTCAACACTAAAAATATCTTAAAAGCAGCTAGAGAAAAAGATGGAATCATATACATAGGAAACCTCAACAGGCTAACATCAGGCTTCTCAGAAGAAGCTTTATAAGCCAAGAAAGATTGAGGGCCTACTTTCAGCATTCTTATAAAAAATTCCAATAAGAATTTCATATCTGAAAAAGGAGGCAAGATTGTGACCAGACACAGGTGGAAGGAACACCTGCCACTGACAGACTGGAATGCTGGGAAGATTGGCACACTGTGAACAGAAAGGAGGCATTGAGGGTAGATGGAGGAAGGATACAGATGCTGGGCCAAAAGGGGAGGAAGCTGGAAACCCTGCATGGGCCTACCATGCACAAGGACTCATTCCTTGCCCCCAGTGACTCCTGGAAAAAGGGTAAATTGAGCAGACAAGGAGTGACCCTCTGTTGCTATAGAGCTCTGGAATCCTGGCAGAAGGAGATCCCACAGCTTCCATGAAAAATTGAGCTGGCAGGGAGAGCTACTTAGAGGGGTGGTAGAGGCAGGACTCCAGCCTGTGCAGAGCCCACAGGGTTTGGTGTAGGAACATCTGCAGGGGAACATGGCCAGTGACACACATCCCCCAAGGCTCACCATGTTCCTCTAGGAGACCCCAGCCTTAAGGGAACTGTTGGATCTGAACAAAGCAAGGTGATCTTGCTCATAAGACAGGACCAGTCTGACCTGAGCACACTTAAATCTGCTGGCCTTCCCTGGGCCCCAGCCTGGCCATTCCTGCTGGAAGTGCAGTCTCAGATGCTCAACTGGGATGACTCCTGGGGGCCTGCATCATAGCTTCTGCAATGGCAGACCACGCCTGACCATTAGAAAGCTCCAGAAGAGCAGCCCCCACTGAAACACACCACCCACCAGCACCCTTTCCCCATGGCAGCTTCCCCCTTGCCACTTTGAAGGCACGCACACACCCATGACCACCCACCCATTGTTTTACCAGCACATATGTGCATTGGTGGACCTTACCACCTCTTCCCCCACTGTTATCAGCACACATGTGCATTGGTGGACCTTACCACCTCTTCCCCCACTGTTGTATGGGGGCACCCACCATCCCACTGCACTGCCATTGCTGGTGCAAACATGCATAAAGACACAAGCATTACCTTTCCCCACCCCGTGCTGCCACTGCCATAAGGGTGAACACATGCAGAGATAACAGCGGCCTCACCTCCCACCCTGCAACACCACCTCCTCTGGTATGAACCTACATATGGAGGTGATGACCCCTGTGCCTACCAGCACTCTGCCCTCGCACTGATACCATCATGGGTGTGAATGCATGGACCCCAGCAGCCCTCTTCCCTCTAGTTCCTTTTCCCCTCACACCACCACTTCTGCCATTGCCAATGCCCATATGGAGACCAACAGCCCTGGGCCTGCTGGTGCCCCATGCCAGCTGACAAGTGTGAACCCCACCCCACTGCCACTGCTGCTGGCATGTGCAAATGAGCACAGATCCCACTGCAATCACCCAACAAAGCTCCTTGGCTGGCACTGCTGTTCAGAGTTTCATGGCCAATGGTCTAGGAACACCTCGGCCCCTCTAGTGCAAAAGGTTCTCAATCTTGAAGGGCCAGAGAACAAAGCCAGAGGCAGGATACCAGCCTCTCAGAGTTGAAGCACACATGTCAGGAGTGCTAAGCTGAACATTGGTTCCCCAAAGATCTACCAGAAATGAAGCCAGTCTACTGAACCCACCTTATAACACAACCAAACCCCCAAGGACATAAAAGAAAATAAAAGAAAAAAACTCTAAAGAACAGCAACTTCAAAGATTGAAGGAACATCAGCCCACACAAATGGGCAATAATCAGTGCAAAAACTCTGGCAACTGAAAAATCCAGTGCCTTCTTACCTCCAAATGACAACACTAGTTCCCAGCAATGCTTGTCAATCAGGCTGAAATGGCTGAAATGATGGAAATAGAACTCACAATATGGGTAGGAACAAAGATCATCAACACTCAGAAGAAATCTAAAACTCAATGCAAGGAGCCTAAGGAATAAAATAAAATGGTATGCAAAATAAAAGATAAAAGGGACATTTAAGAAAGAACCAAACTGAGATAATGGAGTTGCAAAACTCACTTCAAGAATTTCAGAATACAATAGTAAGTATTAACAGCAGAATCTATCAAACTGAGGAAAGAATCTCAGAATTCAAAGACCAGTTGATATGGTTTGGCTGTGTCTCCACTCAAATCTCATCTTGAATTCCCATGTGTTGTGGGAGGGACCTGGTGGGAGGTAATTGAATCATGAGGGCAGATCTTTTCCATGCTGTTCTCATGATAGTGAATAAGTCTCATGAGATACGATGGTTTTATAAGGGGGAGTTTCCCCACACAAGCTCTCTCTTTGCCTGCTGCCATCCACGTAAGACGTGACTTGCTACTGCTTGCCTTCTGTCATGATTGTGAGGCTTCCCCAACCATGTGGAACTCTAAGTCTATTAAACCTCTCTTTCTTTTATAAATCACCCAGTCTTGGGTATGTCTTTATCAGCAGTGTGTAAATGGACTAACATACTGGATCTCTGAAATAATTCAGTCAGACAAAATTAAAGAAAAAACAATTAAGAAGAATGAAGAAACCCTATGAGAAATACGGGATTATGTTAAGAGACAAAATCTATGACTCATTGGCATCCCCAAAATACAGGAAGAGAAAGCAAGCAACTTGGAAAACATATTTCAGAATACCATCTGAAAATTTCCCCAGCCTCACTAGACAGACCAACTTTAAAATTCAGGAAACGCAGAGAACCCCTGCAAATAGGGCACAATAAGACCATCCCCAAGACATAGGTGTCAGATTCTCCAAGGTCAAAATGTAAGAAAAATGTTAAAGGGAGCTAAAGACAATGGGCAGATCACCTAGAAAGGGAACCATATCGGGCTAACAGCAAATCTTTCAGCAGAAACCCTATAAGCCAGAAGAGATTGAGGGTCATATTCAGCATCTTCAAGAAAAGAATTTTCTGCTCGTGTGGTGGTTCACACTTATACTTCCAACACTTTGGTAGGGCAAGATGGGTGGTTCACTTGAGCCCAGGAGTTCGAACCAGCCTGGGCAACATGGCAAGACCCTGTCTCTACAAAACAAAACAAAAAAAATTATACATATACATACACACGTACACACACACACACACACACATACACATATACAAACACATACACACAAGTTAGTCAGGTAAGGTCAGCAAAGAGTGATGGTTTGACTTATTTTCCTATTTGTATGCCTTTGATTTCTTTCTCTTGCCTGATTGCTCTGGCTAGGAAGTCCAGTACTATGTTGAATAGGAGTGGGAAGAGTGGACATCCTTGTCTTATTCTGGTACTCAAGGGGAATCCTTACAGATTTTACTCATTCAGTATGATATTGGTTGTGGGTTTGTCATAGTTGGCTACTATTATTTTGAGATATGTCTCTTCAATGCCTAGTTTGGTGAGGGTTTTTATCATGAAGGAATGTGGAATGTTATAGGAGGCTTTTTTCACATCTACTGAGATAATCATAGGGTATTTGTTTTAAATACTGTTTGTTTATGTGGTGGCCACATTTATTGATTTGCATATGTTGAACCAACCTTTTATCCCAGAAATGAAAATCTAAAGACTCCACCAAAAGGCTGTTGGAACTAATAAATGACAGTAAATTTCAGGATACAAAACTGATATACAAAAATTAGTAGTATTTCTATACAACAGTAATGTTCAAGCTGAAGGCCAAATCAAGAACACAATCCCATTCACAATAGCCACAAGAAGAATAAAATACCTAGGAATACATCAAGCCAAGGGGGTGAAAGATCTTCACAAGAAAAATTACAAAACACTGTTGAAGGAAACCATAAATGACACAAACAAATAGAAAAATATTCCATGCTAATGAATTGGAAGCATCAATATCATGAAAATGACCATAATGCTCAAAGAAACCTACAGATTCAATGCCATGCCTATCAAACTATCAATATCATTTTTCACAGAATTAGAAAAAAATATTGTAAAGTTCATATGTAACCAAACAAGAGCTTGAATAAGCAAAGCAATCCCAAGCAAAAAGAACAAATCTGGTGGCATCACATTACCTGGCTTCAAACTATACAAAAGGTTACAGTAATCAAAACAGAATGGCTGGGCGCGGTGGCTCACGCTTGTAATCCCAGCACTTTGGGAGGCCGAGGTGGGTGGATCACGAGGTCAGGAGATCGAGACCACGGTGAAACCCCGTCTCTATTAAAAATACAAAAAAAATTAGCCGGGCATGGTGGCGGGCGCCTGTAGTCCCAGCTACTTGGAGAGGCTGAGGCAGGAGAATGGCATGAACCCGGGAGGCAGAGCTTGCAGTGAGCCGAGATTGCGCCACTGCACTCCAGCCTGGGCGACAGAGTGAGACCCCGTCTCAAAAAAAAAAAAAAAAAAAACAGAATGGTACTGGTACAACCCAATACAAAAATATAGGCTAATGGAACATAACAGAGAACTCACAAATAAAAGTGCATCCCCACAACCATCTACTCTTTGACAAAGTGAACAAAAATAAGCAATAGGAAAAGGATTCCCTATTCTATAAATGATGTTGAAATAACAAGCTAGCAATATGCAGAAGAAAGAAACTGGACCCCTACCTTTCACCATACACAAAAAATAACTCAGGATACATTGAAGATTTAGATGTATAACCTCATACTATCAGAATCCTAGAAGAAAACCTAGGAAATATCATTCTGGACATCAGCCTCAGGAAAGAATTTATGATTGAGTCCTCAAAAGTAATTGCAACAAAAAACAGAAATTGACAAATATGACCTAATTAAATGAAAGAGCTTCTTCAAAACAAAAGAAACTATCAACAGAGTAAACAGAAAATCTACAGAATAGAAAAAAATATTCAAAACTGTGCATCTGACAAATACCTAATATCCAGAATCTGTAAGAAACTTTAACAACTCAACAAACAAAAAACAAATAGCTCCATTAAAAAGTGGACAAAGACATAAACAGACACTTCTCAAAAGAAGACATACATGTGACCAACAAACATATAAGAAACGCTCAATATCACTAACCATCAGAAAAATGCAAATTAAAAGCACAATGAGGTACCATCTCACACCAATCAGAATGGCTGTTAATAAAAAGTTAAAAAAAAACAGATGTTGGCAAGGCTGTGGAGAAGAGGGTATGCTTATACACCGTTGGTGAGAATGTAAATTAGTTCATCCACTGTGGAAAGCAGTTTGGAGATTTCTCAAAGAACTTAAAACAGAACTACCATTCAATTCAGCAATCCCATTACTGGGTATACAACCAAAAGAAAATAAGTCATTCTACCAAAAAGACACATGCACACATATGTTCATTGCAGCACTACTCACAATAGCAAAGACATGGAATCAATCTAGATGCCCATCAACATTGAATTGGATACAGAAAATGTGATAAATGTACACGTGGAATACTACACAGCCATAAAAGGAATGAAATCATGTCCTTTGCAGCAACATGGATGCAGCTGAAGGCCATGATCTTAAGGGAATTAATGCAGGAAACCAAATACTTGACATTCCTTCTTGTAAGTGAGAGCAGAGCATCGGATACTCATGGACATAAAGATGGCAACCATAGACACTGGGGACTACTGGTCAGAGAAAGAGGGATGAGAGCAAGGGATAAAAAAGCAAACTGTTGGGTATTGGCTCACTACCTAAGTGATGGGATCATTCCTATCCCAAACCACAGTGTCATGTGATGTACCTATGTAACAAACCTGCATATATACTTCCTGAATCTAAAATAAATAGAAAAATATAATTATTATTATAGAATGGTTTAAAATGAATATATAGAGAATTCCAAAAACAGTTTAAAAACCATAGATAACCCAGTAAAAAAGAGGGAAAGATAGACAAGAAAATAATTGCATACACAGAAAAAAGTCCTACTAGGCTAAAAAAAAGTAAAAAGACGTTGAATACCATAAGTTAAAAAGGACATTACAACTGCAAGGATGGGTCATCATTTTATGAGATACAAGTTGGTACCATTCAATTGGCAAATTTTAAGTCTAGTAAAACCAAAGCTGAATAGAATTTTGAACCCCAAAAATCTATTATGCATTGCTATCAGAAGACACTTAGAAAAACGATATGGCATCATCTCCTAAAGTTCAACTTTCATATACCTAAGGCTCAACAATGTCACTCCTAGGAATAACCAAAGAGAAACCTGATGAAAATCAATAGAAATCAACAGAAGAACATCAGTATCAGCATTGTTCACTACAGCAAAAACCTGGAGACCTACCAAGTGTCTGTCAAAACAGAGTGAACGAATTAAACTATTCACACAGTAGAATACTAGATAATGACCAAATTGAATGAACTATAACAACCTGGAACAACATGAGGAAATCTTAGAAAAATAATAGTTGGAAAAATGAATATCAAAAGATCAAAAATTACATACCACATACCATTTTACAAATTAAAAACAACTAAAATAAAAATATACTTACATTTTAAGAAATACCTATAGATGTAATTAAACTAGACAAAAATGGAAGCAAAGGAATAAAATTTAAAATGATGTTTGTATCAGATGGGTGGAGGCAGATGGATTAGAAGATCTGGTAGGTTACATCAAAAACTTAGTTTTTATTTGAGTGGTGGGCTTCAGGGTGTTTGTTATACTATTAAATATAACTGAGTGAATAAATAAAAAGGGGCCATGTTTTCACATGACTGTCATGACCATGTAATTTATAGTTAAACCAATTCTGTGTACCTCAATTCCAAAGAGGTAAGAACAAGGTATAAAAAGTACGGTCCCTGTAGGGGCAGTGGTCGCTTAGAATCTAAACAGAGAAATAAAGTAGGGGATTTCGAACTGAGGACAATATGACATAATGAGGATGGTTCTTCTGGATTCTCTATGGTAATAAGACTAGCCAGGTTTTCTTCAGTGCCTGTGATATACCAGGCACTCTGATAGATGTGTCTACATGCATTATCTCATTTAATCTTTGTTGCTGAATACATGTCACTTTTTCCACTGCACAGACAAGAAAATTGAAGTTCAAAGAGTTTATCATGTCCAAGGACCCCGACAAAAATGTAGCTGATTGAGGGACAGACAGAATAACTGTGACTGGGAGACCTGTAACCATGTAGATCTGGAGCTTCCCAGAGGGGTCTCCAAAACGGTGACAAAGGTATTGCATTCATTACTGAGTCCCAACAGGAGACAGAAGACACTTTTCAGCTGAGATTGTGACGCAAACTTAATGGAAAGAATATTGACAGATTTGTGTGCAAGGACAAGAAAAGCAACAAGAGATGCTGAGCTTCTTCAGCACTGGCAAGGGCAGGAAGCCCTTACCACCCATAGGCCTGAGGAGGTGGTAGGGGAGAAAACTCTAACAAAGGGCAAGCTGCCTGACAGGTGTTGGAACAGTCAGAGAGAGGCACCGCCACCGCAGAAGGCAGATGGTGCACTCCAAACTCTCCCACTCCTGCACTTCGATCTCCTGCCAGCATCTTCCATTTGCTGCCCACAGTATGACGGAGAGAGCAGGGAATCTTAATAAGGTGGTTCTTGGGGGTCAGTCCCCTTGGGGCATTGAGCAGGATCGGAATCTTGGGAACAAGGGACAGAAAATGGGCAGTAAACAGCACAGCCATCTTTTAACTGGCCATGGTTAGGGATTTTTTACTTGGTAACTATTATAAAAATGTATAATATTTACTTATAAATCAATCAATTGGTCAACTAAGCTTGCTGCTTCTCTCTTTTCTCTCTGTCAGGTACATGCACAAATCATATGATCCATTATTTAAAAATACACACTCAGTCAATGACAGACACAGAACCTACTGTTCCCTTTTATTTTTAATTCTGACCCTAAAGAACTACAAAGCTTTTTATCTTCTTAATAGAAAACAATATCGTGATTTAATAGCATGGAATTAAAATGAGGAGACTAACCTTTGGCTCAACATTATTTATGTACTTTAATTTTTGACATTATTTTATACTTTGTGAGTGAAGGATAATTGATATCAGATTAGAAAATATTTTGCATCTCTAGAAAATAGCATGGTGATGAATAGTGATGAAACTTAAGTTTGTTTTTTATTATTATTATCACCATACATAGGAAATTTTAAACAATGTCATCCAGGAAATACTCCTGCCTCTGAAAAACCTTCTGTTGCTCCATCTTTTAAACAACTACTAGGGTTATTGCTGAGTTTTAGTAATACACACGTGGGCTCCACATGAGCACAGTTTTCTTAATTTCCCTTTAATAAACGTGTATTCTACAAGGAAGCTAATTTGGGCAACTTTCAGTTACAGAGTCTACCCCACCATACACAGCCTGTTATACACATTCACTTCAAGGAGTTAGTAAAGTTAGTAAAGCTGGAGCTTGTTTAAGCACAGTTCATGTTGTCAATCCCTACATATTCTTGGGTAAAAATAGGATATTCAGAATAAACAGTGATAGATGTTTGCAATTTTTCTTTTCTGAGTTTTCTTTTTAATGTGAAGTTTTAGATGAGACTAATCAGACACAAATTTGCAAACAGCCAGAATCAAATGTGAACAATGTGTAGTGATACGCTAGTCTTTAAAATGGTTCCCTGTGAAGAATGCCATTGATTATGCCACAAAAAATGTAACGAAATGCAATTTATATAGAGAAAAAATATCTAACTTAGAAAAGACTGACAGGAGAAAAGACAAAAGATGATGTTCTTGCCTTGCCAGAGATTTCAAAAAGTCAACATTTGAATGCCTTGGTCATTTTCACAAAGAACTGGACATGTTCCAAGTCAATGAATCAAGTAAACTCAATGTTACCAATCATTCAGGCATTTTCTCTGATTTCTGCAGAAGAAAGAAAATTTAGAAGTTTTTTCCAAATAAAACAGAAGTGCATGATGAATTTTCTGGTGAAGATACTTTATTGGAAATGTTTTAACTACAGAGATATTTGATTGCCTCTAGAATCAACTCTAAAGAAATAAAGACCTAAATAGCATGCTATTTCTGGAACTTATGAAATGAAATTTTTATGAATTTCTGCCAAACTTACCCTTATAATTAAGACTTTTGTTAACTATTTTTAGATCTGTCACTTCATGTGAGGAAACATTTCATAATTAAAATGATTAAAATGTGTGCATCAACCAGATATAAGCATAGATATGCAACAAACAATTTTAACAATGATTGACAAATTTGGATAAAATAGAAACTGTAATGTCATTATTCAGTACTATGATAGACTACTATATTAGCATAGGGTTTTTCAAAAATATAGCAAGTAATGAAAAGAATTCATTACTTTTTTCTTTTTTGTACCTTAATATTAATTTAAAATTTATTTAATTTTTATAAAATTTCAACTTTTATTTTAGATACAGGGGCACATGTGCAGATTTGTTACATGGGAATATTGCACAGTACTGAGGTTTGGAGTATGAATCTCATCACCCTGGTATTGAGCATAGAACCCTCTAAGTAGTTTGGTTTGTTTCTGTTGGCATGATTTTATATATGAAGTTCAATAAAAGAAAATTTTCATAGTCTGCATTCATTTTCTTGCTATAACAATTTTTTTCAAGATTATTGCCAAAAGTATCTTTTCACATGGAAGACGGTGTTAAAGAGTGATCTGGTTCAGGTGTACATATGCTACTTACCTCACAGTGAGGTATATGTACTTTTGTGAAGAATACCTTCTCCCTCACGCCTGTAATCCCAGCACTTTGGGAGGCCAAGGCTGGCAGATCACGAGGTCAGGAGATCGAGACCATCCTGACTAACACTGTGAAACCCCGTCTCTACTAAAAATACAAAAAATTAGCCGGGCGTGGTGGCGGGCACCTGTAGTCCCAGCTACTTGGGAGGCTGAGGCAGGAGAATGGCGTGAACCCAAGAGGCGGAGCTTGCAGTGAGCCAAGATAGCGCCACTGCACTCCAGCCTGGGCGACAGAGAGAGACTCCATCTCAAAAAAAAGAAAAAAGAATTCCTTCTCCCTCTGTCTTTATTCTTTAGTTCTTCTACTTCTATACCCTCCAAAGGATAAGAAAGAGGAGTTCCTTTTCTGCTTACTTGTCCAGATGTTAGAGTCTATGCTGCATGCTTGATTTTCCTTTGGGAAAGGTGTTCAAAGGCTTGCTTTTTCAGGGGCTCTGGGATTGTGTTTCCTTGGGAAGCCCTTTAGACGCTCTCCCCTGTACAATTCCTTGATGTGGCTGATGTGATTGTTTTACACTATCCTGTCATTCCCCCACCTGAGTTGATGTTATTTGGAAGTAGACCCCATGGCCTTCCATGCTGAGTTCTCCTTATGCGGGCAGACCAAACTCTTGGGGAAGGAACCAGCTGTGTTTTATTGTGTCCAGCGGGCCCAAGGGAAACCCATGAATCCTAGCCATCCCAAACAACAGGATCAAAGGCTGCCTACGCATTACCTGTTCTTCTTGTCCTGCTTACAGAATGCTGCAGAGCAGCAGGAACTTGTCTTGATCTTTATGCATGTCCCAACTCCAGGATGTGCCTATGATGAACCCCCAAAATCCCACACACACAACACTCTGCCCATGGCAGCCCCAAATTGGCTGATTTTCTGCAGCACAAGTTTCTAGCCAGTAATATTATATAATGCCACTTTCCCATGCTTGCTCACAATCTCACTCTTGCTCTGCGGTTTCCTTGAGGTTCACTCACTAGGCCATGTGTTCTCTAGTGGTTAGCTCTACTGGTTACGCCAGTTGGGTGGTGAAGGTCTCAGACTTACTTTGATTAAGTCTTACTATGCTGTAAGGTGAGCTCTTATAGGCTAATTTTAAAACGAGGAAGAATTTCTCACCTGATTGTATTTAGTTTGGGTACCTCAGATCTCAGTAGAGAGGAAAGGGAAGCCTCACTTATTGGAATGGGAGTGGTGGTAACTGTCAGGCAGGTGTGGATTCAGGAAAGCTTTTAGAATTTTTAGGCAAGAATAGAGGGAGCTCCAGTTTTGTGATTTGTTTTCTCTGTGAAATGAAAAATGAGATTGTCTATCTCTACAAAAAGAGATGGGAAGAAGTAGTAGGTTTAAAGATAGTGGAGAAAGATTGAAAAATGTTTTTGTAAAGATATATAAAGACTGGCAAAGCAAGTTAATATGGAAGAACACATCAAATTATATACATTTTTGAGTCCTTACTCTCTGTGCAAAATAGTACCAAAACAGGAGGGAGTGCACAGGCTGGAGGGCCGACAAAGATCAACCTGGATTACCTGATAATATAACCTTAGATGGGCTAAGTGTGTTTAGATACATGGGATTCTTTAGATTGTTAACTCAAATTATCCACAGACACTACCTTTTTTTTTTTTTTTTTTTTGAGACAGAGTCTCACTCTGTCACCTAGGCTAGAGTGCAGTGGTGCATTCTTGGTTCACTGCAACCTCTGTCTCCCAGGTTCAAGTGATTCTCCTGCCTCAGCCTCCCGAATAGCTGGGGTTATAGGCACATGCCACCACGCCCCACTAATTTTTGAATTTTTAGTTTCACCATGTTTGCCAGGCTGCTCGAACTCCTAGCCTCAAGTGATCCACCTGCCTCAGCCTCCCAAAGTGCTGGGATTACAGGCGTGAGCCATCACACCTGGCTGACACTACATTTTTGAAATTAGAAAGATGGAAAAGGAGATACTAAGAATAATGAAATGAAGATACAGTGCTCATTTTCAACAACACAAGCATCCTATTTCTTTCAATAATGGCTTCTTAGACCTCTTTCTTTCTCTCTATATAATATATAATTATATATTTATGTGTGTGTGTATATATACGTATTTATACACTTATACATGTGTATGTATACATATACTTATGTGTTTGTGTGTGTGTGTGTATATATATATATACACACATATATAAATGTATATGTATACATATCTATGATTTTCCTATACTGCATTTAAAAGTTAAAGCTATCACTATGACATTGGTCTGGGCAATGATTTTTTTTTGGATATGACCCCAAAAGCACAGGTAACAAAAGCAAAAATATACAAATGGAATTACATCAAACTAAAATTCTTCTTCACACAAAGGAATCAACAGAGTGAAGAGAAAACCTACAGAACGGGAGAAAATATTTGCAAACTCTACATCTGATAAGGGGTTAATATCCAAAATATGTAAGGAATACAAACAACTAAACAGCAAGAAAACAAACAACCCAATTTTTAAAATGGGCAAAGTACATTTCTCAAAAGATGACATACAAATGGCCAGCAGATATATGAAAAAATGCAGATTAAAACCATAATGAGATATCACTTCACCCTGTTAGAATGGCTATTATCAAAAAGACAAAAGATAACAAGTGCTGCGGAGGATGTGGAGAAAAGGGAAGCCTGGCACACTGTGGAGAGGAATGCAAATCAGCACAGCTATATGAACAACAGCACAGACGTTTCTCAAAAAATTACAAGCAGGCCGGGCATGGTGGCTCATGCCTGTAATCCCAGCATTTTAGGGGGCCGAGGCAAGCTGATCACCTGAGATCGGAAGTTTGAGACTAGCCTGGACAATATGGTGAAACCTCATCTCTACTAAAAATACAAAAATTGTCTGGGTGTGGTGGTGGGTGCCTGTAATCCAAGCTACTCAGGAGGCTGAGGTGGGAGAATTGTTTAAAGCAGGAGGCAGAGGTTGTAGTGAGCTGAGATTGTGCACTGCACCCCAGCCTTGGTGGCAGAGCAAGACTCTGTCTCAAAAAAAAAAAAAATTTTTTTTTTTTTACAAGCAGATCTATCATATGATTTACCAATCCTACTATGGGATATATATCCAAACTAAATGAAATAAGTATGAAAAGAGAGATCAGTACTGCCATGTTTATTGCTGCATTATTTGCAACAGCCAAGACACGGAATCAAGCTAAGTGTCCATCAGTAAATAAATGAATAAAGAAAATGTGTTTTGTATACACAATAGAATACTATACAGCCTTTCAAAAATAGGAGGAAACCTTGTCATTTGAGACAACATGGATAAATCTGGAGGATATTATGTTAAATGAAGGAAGCCTGGTACAGAAAGACATATTGCATGATCTCACTTATATGTGGAATCTTAAACAGTTGATCTCATGGAGGTAGAGAGAAGAATGGGGGTTACTAGGGGCTGTGGTGGTTTGGGTGGTTGAAAGGGAGGTTTGGGAAGATGTTGCTGACAGAATACAAAATTTTAGTTAGGAGGAATAAATTCAAGAGATCTATAGTACAACATGGTGACCATAACTAATAATGTATTGTACTTTTAAAAAATGCTAAGAGTCAATGTAAAGTGTTCTTACCACAAAAATAACTATAGAAAGTAATGCATATGTTAATTAACTAGATTCAGTCACTCTACAATGTGTATATACTTCAAAACAATATGTCATATATGGTAAACATGTGAAATTATGTCTGTTAATTTAAATAGGTAAATAAATAAAAATTAAAGCTTTCAATAGAGCCTATCACATAGCTTCAAAAGAATAAGTTAAATATATCTCGGATAGATAATTGAAAGGAAAACTTCTATTTTTTTCAAGTAGCAATGATCAATTTTCAAATAGACCTTTCTCCCTACTGCCTCAGAGGTATTTACAGAAAACATCATGATCTCTATTAAATACAGCACATTGCTTCTGCCATTTTTAGTCTCCTAATTCTCTTTCCAATTGCTCAGTCCACAGCTTGACACATCTTTGGAAATGATTCCTTGGAGGGCTTAGTATATTTTATAAAAGAGCAAAAGGCCTTTTATTTTTATGCTTCATGTGTGAATTTTCCATGCCCAGTTTCAGAATAAATAATCACTTTCTGTGCTGTGCTGTGTTGTGAATGTTCATGACATTCAATGTTTCCTCATTTGCTTTTCATCAACATCCAGCTCTGGATATTTTCAAAAACAGAAATATCTTACTTTCACACAGAGGGAAGGACACAGAAAACTTTCACGTTGCTTCCTTAAGTGACAAATACTACTATTATAGAAATGCTATTTGTTCCTGGTTGACTTCCTTTGGTTTGCAGAAAATTTTTCTTTATGAGTCATCTAATCTGAATTGCACATTACTTTTGTTTGACATCTCTTGTAAAGGGCTATAATTCCCACTTTCACAGAGGAATAACTGGCTGAACAGTTTCCTAATGGTAGGTCAGCATTTATATTCTAAACCTCCTGCCTACAGGTATACTTTCTTTTATATTTGGCAGAAATATCATCCCAATTACCTGTGGTTTCCCCTTCTAAAATTATATTTTTTTAATTTTTTCATATATATATTTTATTGTTAAGTTCTAGGATACACGTGCACAATGTGCAGGTTTGTTACATATGTATACATGTGCCATGTTGGTGTGCTGCACCCATTAACTCGTCATTTACATTAGGTATATCTCCTAATGCTATCCCTCCCACCTCCCCCCACCCCACACAAATGTTCCCCTTCTAAAATTATATATAATATGTATCTTCAAGCAGAAAAACATAAAAACAAGACAGTTCACCTTCCTTTAAGCAATAAATAACCAGAAGTTTATTCAGATAAAAGATATGCTTTGCCTGATTGATAGTATGTGAAAGAGTGAGAAACTAAGAAAGAAGGAAACCAGAGATGTAGCATGCACCAAGAAAAGGTTAATGAAGGCATTGCTTGCCTGGAAGCATTGAGGATAAAAATGGCATACTGCCCTTCTACTAGATTGCCTTGTCACATCTATCCAATGGGTTTTGGGGTAGCGGGGCTTGGCCTATGGGCAGTTTGAAAGGGAAGCGCCAGAGTGAAATTGGGTCAGCCTGGCTGCATGGAGTCAACCACCACTCCCCCACTCCGCACTGCATGGTTCCACAGGGTCCTCATAATCCTACATTCAAAGATTGAGTTCAAGTCTAAGTGAGTATAGTGAAAAAACTCAAAGATTAAAATCTGTTTCCAATGTTTTATACATTGATTTGAGATATGGTTAGATGGGTGTACACATTTGTTAAGACTCATGGAATTGTACCCTTTAAAGGAGTGAGTTTTATTATTTGTGTATTAGACTTTAATGAAGGTAATTTCAAAAAATAATTTTAAAACTTTTAGCTATAAAGATGACAAATTTTAAGGAATATGCTTGTGATACAATGCTATTTTATAAGTTTGTATCATGATATCAGTTTACCTTTAAAATAGAAGTTATTTTAAAGAACTATGTCTGAAAAAAGTATATTCTCTATATAACCTCTGTAGGTAATATAATTACCTTTTCTGGTAATTGAAATAACTAATGTCAACAAGGTGAAGAGAAACCCCACAGAACAAGAGAAAATATGTGCATGCTACACATCTGACAGAGAATTAATAACCAGAATATATAAGGAGCTCAAACAACTCAGTAGGTAAAAAACAAATAATCTGATTCAAAAATAGGCAAAAGATCTGAGTGGACATTTCTCAAAAGATGACCTACAGAGGGCAACAGGTATGTGAAAAACTCTTCCACATCATGAATCACCAGACAAATGCAAATCAAAACTACACTGAGATATCATCTCATCCCAGTTAGACTGGCTATTACCGAAAAGACAAATGCTGGCAAGGGTGTGAAGAAAGGAAAATTCTTATACATTGTGTGGATGTAAATTAATACAGCCACTATGGAAAACGGTACAGAAGTTCCTCCAAAAACTAACCATAGATCTACCATAAGATCCAGCAATCCCCACTGCTAGGTACATACCCAAAAGAAGTAAATCCAATATATAGAAGAGATATATGCACTCCCATGCTTACTGCAGCTCTGTTCATAATAGGAAAGACTCAGAATCAACCTATGTCCATTAACAAATGAATGGATTCAGAAAATGTGGTGTATATATATAATGGAATATCATTCAGCCATAGAAAGAATCAAGTCCTGTCATTTGCAACAACATAGATGGAACTGGAAGACCTCAAGTGAAATTAACCAAGCACAGAAAGACAAATATGTTCTCATTTATATGTGGGAGCTTAAAAAAAAAATCAAAAAAGAACTCATGGAGATAGAGAATAGAATGAAAGTTGTCAGAGGCCTGGAAGGGTAATGGGAAGGTAGGGGATTAAGACCGGAGCTGGTCACAGTGGCTCACACCTGTAATCTCAGCACTTGGGAGACTGAGGTGGGCAGATCACTTGAGATCAGGAGCTCGAGACCAGCCTGGCCAACATGGTGAAACCCCAACTCTACTAGAAACACACAAAAAATTAGCCGGGCGTGGTGGCAGTTGCCTGTAATCCCAGCTACTTAGGAGGCTGAGGCAGGAGAATTGCTTAAACCTGGGAGGAAGAGGTTTCAGTGAGCCAAGATTATGCCGCTGCACTCCAGCCCAGGAAACAGTGCAAGACTCCGTCAAAAAAAATAAAACAACAACAACAACAAAAAGCTTGTAGAGGAAATTTTTAGACAAAAAGAAAAACTAAATCTTTATTCCAGTTCTGACATCAAAAGTGAAGTTAATCTCTGACTCTTTCCTCATCCATAAAATGAGAATTGTATCTGCTTTACTAACATTACAAGGTAGTTGTGAATATCACAAGAAATAATATACATGAAACAACTTTATAAAGTACCTCATCAATGTTCAACTTTAAATTTATAACACATTTAGTGGTCTAATTAGTCTGTAAACCCTGTCTTGTGTGAAGCTTTATCTTATTCACATTGTAGCCTCCAGCAACTGTCATAACAGAGTCAGCATATACAAAGTGTTCAATAAATATTTGTTGACTAAACAAGTTAAAGAGGTATAAATTGAGTACCAACTATTGCCAAGGAATATGGTAGGCACAGAGCAAATACGCACATTAATCAAATCAAGATTCTACTTGGGCAGATAACACATGCACATAGACTTAACAAGGTGATTTGTCCCTGAAAGAAATGCACTTGGATAACGAAAAGGATGAGCATGGGGGAAAATAACTGGACATTCCTTGGCCAATCTTTTTCATCTTTAGAGAAAAAGGGCAAGAAAAAAGAGCAGTGAGGATTCAGTTGTCCAAAATGAAAATTGATTACAAAGACCAGAAGGGGCCATTCATTCAACACTAGTCAGAAATAGAAATATCTCTTTCTCTCTCTCTCACCACAAACACACACAAATACTCACAGAGAAACTTTTTTCTGTGTATTTCTAAGTAATGCTGAGGAACATGAGCAGGGAAAAGAAAAGTAATCTGGAAAAGTATTAATAAATGATTGCCTTAAAAACTTTATGATACCTCAGGGTCTCTTCAAATCTCAAATGAATACTGTCACTAAGTTTTTTGTTTGTTTGTTTTTACAAATAACACCTGTAGAAGTTACCTTTCATTTCCATTAGAAAACAAATATGTACCTCCTTTCCTAGAAAAGAAGTAAGAAGAACCTCTGCAAACCAGAGCAATGCCTCTTCCTTGCCTTGTTAAAGTTGTCCAAATGTTGAGGATTCTGGCTAAGGAGTGAGAGCTAAGCATTGTCACTTCAAAACTGAAGACACTGCTGCTCTCAAAGTCCACTGCAACTGGGACATTGAATTTGGAGAATGGCTTCCTTGATGCTGCCAGTTGGGTTTCTGACAAGGGATGTGCCTGGGTCTTGAAGCCACTGAAGAGGGCTCCCACTCACAGTAACAAAATTCCAGGAGTCCATAAGCTCCTGTATTTAGTGATTTTACACAAACCTTTCACAGACTTGCAAAAGTATCACAATCACTTTAACTACAGCATCCAGGCCAACCGTTCGTGCTCTATTATTTGGTGCAGCCAATTACTAGACCTGGCTATTCATGCCCAGTGGGTGTTCCAGTGCTGAACTTACTTTCAAAAACATTTTATGAAGTTGCTGTGTCTTTTCAACATTTGCAAAAGCCAACCTGTTTTCTCCATCTCTTCACCACAGAATATGATTTAAAGGAACCCCTTAGTTACATCTGCCTTTAAAAAATGTATAAAACTGTATGTTAAAGTTTGCATCATATCGATCAAATGCTGTTTCCATAAACCAGTGAAAGCATTCATTCATTTCCTCTCCTTTTTTTCTATGTAAACTAAAAAATATTCCTATCAAGACACAATCTTGAAGGCATGCCATGCTTAGCTGTGACAGGAGCAAGACTGCCTATGTAGAGCATAAATGTTTACATGCTGGTCTCTTAACAATTGACTGCAAGGTGAAAAGCTTTACCACTGTTGGCCCAATAGACTACCACCTGTGCGGAAAGTTATGTATATTGTTCAGTAGGGTGTTCCCGATACAACCTATTCATGTCACTACAAATATTGGAAATACCTCAGACAGCTATTGAAAATCAGAAACTGCATGCAAGTTGAGGAAGTGTCCTTTAGTCTAGGATCCACCTGCCTCATGGAAATCACTCTCCTGTGTCTTCTTCTTGTTCTTTAGCCACAAAAGACAGTTTGATGCCCTGGTGTTTATTTCTTTGCCAGGAAAGAATCTAAATCCAGGATTTAACTGGTTGTTCTCTGAAGCAAAACTGGGTTGTGAATCGAAGAAAGTAGTTTACAAAGATGCTAGAGCTACCATTGGTCTTTGTAGTCCCAAGCAGAAACATTGGGCTTTGAGATCTCCCATGGGTGGGTCTGTACGTCTTCAGTAAACATAAAAGCCTTAGTTAAAAATGCTCCCCAGTCAATGCTTAGACAAATAAGAGTTTCTGCTTGAGCAAATTAGAGCAACTTCTCCAGACCTCTATTGCCATGTAACTCTGCTGCTCACAGAGACTAACTTTCGCATCTTGTAAATAATTCTGGGATGATTAGTCAGAGGAGGTTTCAAGGTGTCAAGTATGGTGATTTACAAACACTGTTCACTTAAGGTCTACTATCTACACCTCCCCTGACCCCAACAAAAGACATCATGAGAAAAACGAACACTTATTGGCCACAAGATAATCTCCTGGGAGAAAATTCCATTTGGTTAAATGTTCATGAAGCTGAAAACTTCACAAAATGAAGTGCTTTTTACAAATTAGGCTAGAAATCTTTCAGTGACAGGATATTTGGAAAGGTTTCTTACACTTCCAGATTTGAAGGAATTGGGAAAATCTGCAAAGACAGCTCTTAAGTTCATGCATCACATATAAGAACAGCATATTATATTCTTTCCTTCCCTCTGGAATCCAAGTGTGCTTACAGCTTACTATATGAATTTGAGAGTGGGTAACACATCCTTTTACCTAGAGTGGTGGAGAACAATGTCTTCACCCCGGGTTCCAGTGTGAAGACTTGAAATGTTTTATAGATAACATCTCACTAATTTGCTTTGAATAGGAAATCATCTAGAGGAACTTGAAAGTAGTAACTATACACTAGTTTTGGTGAAAGAAGGGGGAAGGTTAAGGAATTACTACTGTGCTGAGTGTCCTCTGAAACTCGAATTTTCTCCAGGCCTCTTTCTAGTCTATTCTTCCTGTGCTGGGCAGTCTAAGGTAAATCCCAGTCCCACCTTTTATCTCCCAAAAATGCTTAAAAATTATTTTAGATTATCTTAATGTCTTTGACTCCTTTGCTATACAATTTGTTGTCATGGACATAGCACTAGACTTAAAGGAAAAAGGCTGATTTTCCTCTCTCTACCATTTGCCATGTGTGCAGTTCACATAACTGCTCTAATATTCAGTTTTCTCATTTATTCATTTGTTCATTAATTTAGTAAGCAAATATTCATTATTTACTCCAGGCCAGGTATGGTGCTAGACACTAATGATAAAATGGTGACTCAAATTGTTTTAGCCAAGGTGACCATCATTGATTTTTTTACCTCCCCATGTGCTCAACACTTTCCTCCATTGCAGAGTGGAGTTGATTTCCCTTCCCTTGAAACTGGGTAGGCTTTGTGATCATTTGACCAATAGAATACAATAGATGTGGTGCTAGATCCAACGCACAGGCTTCAAAAGTCTGGTGGCTTCAAGTTTCTGTCTCTTGGAGCATCTGTTTGTGGAATCCTGAGTCCACTTTGTAAGAAATCCAACTACCCTGAGGCTACCATTTCTGAGGAAACCCAGAGCTAGCCATGTGGAAAATCCATAGGAAGAAAGAAAGAGAGAGATGGAAAGATGGGTCAGGAGCAAGCTTGGTCAGTCTCTGGCTTCTTCACATAATCTGATACTGGGGCTGGAACAGTATCTAAATCATTTTAAATGGGAAGGTAACAAAATCAAGTTTGGTCTTTATCAAAAGACATACCTCCACAACAGGACCGTTGCTTGCTCAAGTGTTATATTATGCACAAGCATTTTTGTAAGGTCAAAAGCATTATTAAAATGCAAAATATTATAATTAGTTATTACAAAAAATGTTTTAGTGAGTTCACAAAGAAAAAGCCAGATTTTAAAACCCAGAGGTAAATAGCACATTTTCAAGAAATATTCAAAATGAAGGGAAAACTCAGTAATTATCTACAAATAAGATTAGTACTATAATAGCATATACAGTTAAAATGTATTACAGGCAAAGTGAAGTAAAACTACAAGTAAAAACATTTCTTTCATAATACTTTCTCTTTGATTTGCTGTGGCCAAAAGCACAAGGAATTTGAGGTCAGAAATTGTGATTTGTTATGCTAATTCTGTCCATAAGTAATTATATGACCTTCGTCCAGTCTTTGAACTCTAAAGACTTCAGTTTCCCACCTGAAAATTAAGAGATCACAGTAATTGTTTTTTTTCCAGTTCTTCAATTCAAATTGCTTTTATCTATTATCTATAAAATTAGTACATGTGTAAAGACATGTGAATATATAAAGAGAAAACTCCTGTATCGTTTTTTTAGAATTTTTGACACATTGTAAGCCAAACTAATATATTCATGATATTCTTTACATTGATATATCACTCATAAACTATGTTTTGTTCAAAGACTGTTTTAACAGATTGTTCTTGGCAAAGTCGCTGCATACTTTGTTCTTTAATTTTCTAGCAATCACTTAAGAACAACTGATTACTCTGAGTTTTACCAGAATAAAATGTTAATACATTCTATAAAAGGCTGGTTAGTTCGATTGAAAGTAATTCACTGTCAGTTTCTGGGCTTACCCTCAAAAATGACCTTAAAATAATGTATTGTTTTATGTCTACTTATATGCAAGTCCCATTCATCCTATTTAGGGGACTTTCCCTGAGGGAAGATGAGTGTAATCAAGCTACTGATTTAGCTTAAGGTTTTGTATGTTTATAGTGTCCTCAGTCTAGGTAAAATTTCAGGTTTACCTAGATCTATTTGTCATTGGAGTTTACATGAATATGTATGAATAAATAGAAATGAATTTCTGTGGCACTTTATATTCAAGTCTTCTTTCTAGATGAAAGATACATTTGAACAACACTCAGTCCCTGCCACTGTTCATTTAGAAAGCAAAACATTTATGCAAATAAGTACCTTGTAAGTCTGAGAGTATTATGTCATGAAAAGAATGAAGTAGACTTCCTAGCATGATTGCATGGTAACAATAGACTTCCAGACTCCAACTCCCATGCACAGACTCTGAGAAACACCTTTAGGTTAAAACAGATGGGATCAAATTGAAGGAAGTCATCTGAGCGGGTAAAGCAGTACATTAAAGTGGTAAAAAGCATAAGCTATGGATTCAAACACAACTGGTTTAGTTCTGCCACTTAGTAGCCCTAATAATAATGGCAAGCTATATAAATGTTGTGCATTTGGTTCTACATCTGTAAAATAAGAGCAACATACACCTTCCTCATTGAACTGTTAGGAAGTAGTTTAATTGAGAAAAGATATATATCATGGTGATTATAATCGCTGTAACATAGTAAACACTGAATAAATATTGTCTGTAAGTATGATGATGTTGGTAGAAGTTTTAAACATGAAAATCAAGGTAGGCTGATGTCTGAGGACCAATTGTAGCATTGCACACAGACAATCACTATTCACTTGTATTAGGCAATACATATGTATGCCATACAGGCAAATCCAAGGCCTGTGTTGATTGGGTAGAAGCAATATTTCACGAGTAAATTATGACATAGTCAAGATTGTACTCCAGGGTTACTACTATAATGATTTGGTAAAATTTTTCTTTTACTATTTGGAGAACTAGTTCACCTTTCTCTGATATCCAGTATCTTCACACATTAATTCTCCTTTTCTCCAATTAAAGCTTACTCTCCAATATCAAATTAAGAGTATGTATAAAGAATTTCCAACATATTATAGAGTTATCTTCCCACAAACATTTCCATTTTAAAAGGGCCCAACACTCTAAAGGAAATGAGCAAATTTTTCATAGGCACCAGGTATGTGGAGTGAGCAAAAGAATTTTCAATGCTGAGAGGTAGACAGATGCTTCCCCACACACCCTGAGAATTGTATCTATTCACCTATGACTAAAGACAAACTTACTTTGAGACATTTCTTCACAGAAACCAAAAGATTGTCAACAGGATATGAAATGTAAAGACTACGTGCTAATTGATGTATAATTAATATATCATCATATCTAGTTAAAAATATTTATTGACAATGCTACTGTTATTGCAAGTTGAGTTCTTAAAGGGAAATAATTATGCAAGTAGCGTAGGTTTCCAGGTGCTAAAACAAGTCCAAAAATAGAGATCCCAGCACCATCTGGGATTTTCTACTTATTGCACATGGTTTACATCATTACATAGGTGAAGCCCAAAAATCTATATAACAGAATGTTCTATTTCACATCTCTCTGCTTTTTAACATAACTGGGTTCTCATAAAGGTTAACTTTTATAAAAATGAGAACAATATTCTCAAATGTCAGATAGAAGATATGAATATGGGTGTGTGTGCTGAGTTAAGGATATCATTGAGAACAAATGTCTGAAGATGTATATATGTGAATGCACATAGGGATGTGTGTAATTGTGCACAAATGATTGCTAACCTGGTGGTTACAACAGAAGAAACAATAGTGTCTACCATTCATCAATTCCCTAATGGTTGACTGGCATTATAGTCTCTGCTTCACAATCCATCCTGAAAAGCAGATATTACCTAAAGGGAAACTGAACCCAAAATCACACAGTTAATGAGTTTCCTATTTGTGACTCACATCCAGGCTTGAGCAATCCTATAGACTTTGTCCTCACTCTGTAATACTACTTCTTGTTATTCCTTCCTGCTAACTGCTTTGCTTATAACAAGATCAACCATATGTTTTTCAGTGAGAGAAATATGCATCTCTCATATGTTGTACTATTGTTTGATATTTTAATGAGGTCTTACCTTGCTGCATTATTTAAAAATGAAGTATGATTTCTTTTTATCTAGAAACCATCCTAATGGTGAAGTCAAGAATCTACCTTTCATTCCTAATAAACTTTCAGTCATTTATGTCATTTATATCTTGTCATAGAAGATCAGCCTGAAATCCATTGCACAGAAGAAGACAAGAATGCAAAAGCAGATTGTTTTGCCTTAATGCAGTGAGAAGGGGAACTCAGGATAACTGCAAATGCCACTAAAGAAGAGGGAGAGGAAGGTGATTTTTGTCAGGTATGGGTTTGTATGAATCCGTTTTCACAGTGCTATAAAGAACTCCTCTGAGACTGGGTAATTTATAAAGAAAGGGAGTTTAATTGACTCACAGTTCCCACATGGCTTGGGAAGCCTCAGGAAACTTACAGTCATGGTGGAAGGTGAAGTGGAAGCAGGCAACTTCTTCACAAGGTGGCAGGAGAGAGAGAGAACAAAGTGGGGAAGGCCCCTTATAAAACCATCAGATCTTGTGAGACCTTACTCACTACTATGAAAATCGCATTGGGGAAACCGCCCCCATGAGCAAATCACCTCTCACCAGGTTCTCCCTCAACACGTGGGGATACAATTCAGATTACAATTTGAGATAGATTTGGGTGGGGACACAGCCAAACCATATCAGGGTTCCAACTCAAAGATTCAGCAGTGGGTCTAAGGAATAGAATTCACTTTGGAGTGGCTGCTGTTTGTGAAGTAGGATTAGAAGTAGGGGTTAACTAGTGCCTCTGTCCATTCAGGCTGCTGTAACAAAATGCCACAAACTGGGTGGCTTGTAAACAACAGAAATTTGTTTTTCATAGTTCTGGAAGCTGGGAAGTCCAACATCCAGGCACAGGCTCTGGCGAAGACTTACTTTCTGATTAATACACAGCCACCTTTTCACTGTAACCTTACAAAGCAGAAGGGATGAAAGGCTTCTCTCTGGCTTCCTGTATAAAGGCACTATTCCCATTCACTAGTGCTGTGCCTTCTTCACCTAACCCCCCCTCCTCAAAGCCTCAAATCCTAATATTATCACCTTAAGTGTTAGGATTTCAAAATATAAATTTTCAGAAAACACAAACATTCAGACCATAGCCATTAGGAAGTGGGTGCCCACATGAGATAAGGGTAGTTTAGCAATGGTATCGTATAATGATGAGAAAGCAAGGCAGGTGAGGGGTGTCATTGGTAAGAAAGTAGTAGTCACTCAAAAAAACTGAAAGAGGGAATTATTTTGGCATTTCATAGCTGCTGCTTGACCCAAGAGCAACCATGTTTCCTTTTAACATTGCAGTGGGCTTTATGTCTGTCCTGATTCATGGACTACTGTTTACTTTCTCAGTCCAAGCTGATTTTCACTTTTAGTCCAGGACAGGATTTACACTTTTACTACTAATTCCAGTTGTTGAGATTATAAATCAATTCTATTTTATTGCTGTGTGCTTTCTTTATAGCATGTTTTATATGTTCTACAATATTTTAAGGATCAGGATAAATAGAGAAAGTCCTTGTGAAAGCATAGTTAAAAATCAGTAATGAGTATAAAATCAATTTTCAATCAGAAGTCCGGAAAAATAATTGTATTTATATGTATTCATTATCCAAATCCCCTCTCTGCATTATTGAGCAATACGTTTTAATTTTAGATAATATTTGTGTGAACTAAAAGGCTAATACATTTCAATCAAAACAAATTTCTAGTTTAATATGTTGGAAGAATCCAAGTATTTCAAAATGCTCATGGGCAAGAGAAGGAAATGGGAAAGTAATAAGGAGTAATGTTTTATTTATTAGCACAGAGATGATTTGACTCAAAAGTTATCATGGTGCATTTTGTCACTAACCCCAAAATGAAAGGATTCTGAATAGTACAGCCCAATCCAGCTCCTGTTATTGGGCCAGATCAGTGACTTCTACATTTAACAGCACTTTCCAAATCTCAGAGTGGCTACATCTACATTTTGGGGAATTCCAAGAATTCCACCTTCCTTTCTGAAGATGTTCACAGAAAATGGGCAGAGATAAATTCTCTTGTCTTCATCTATACCTTACAATGAGTAATAATTGATTTTAAATTCCATTTTATCTTTGTTGGACACGAATAGGTCACTAAAAGTGCCAGGGTATCTGATATGCCCTCATACTGAGCAGAACCAAAGGTTCTGGTGGGTTCTTCCTCCTCTGCTATGTTTGGTGTCAGTGGGCAAATTGTGTGCTGTCAAATGCTTCATACCAAAAACACCATTGCTGATTTAATATCACTAATAAGAAGACAGGACCCCATGTATTTTCCCCATGAAAGAGAAAGGCTAAAATTGCCTGCTTTGATGTGTTAAACCATTGCTCTCTTTTCTTTCCATTTATTTTATCAAATATTTTATATATGGAGTAAATTCCAAATGCAGGGCTTTAGGAGATAAAAAAATTACACAAATCTTGTTACCAAGGTATCCATCTAATGGAAGCTTTGGCAGGAAATCCTAAAGCCCCAGTTCTTCAATTCTGAGATACAGGATCAGGAAATGTAAACCTACTATTATTTTTATTACAAACCCTTAGAGGTGGGACTTGGGCTTACTTTTTCTATAATATATTCTTCTTTGTACCTATAAGCATATCAACAATGAAGATATATTTCATATTCATTTGGACTTCTGTGTTAAAACGATTTCACCATCTCTGCCTTTGTAAACACGTGGTTTTTCCTAACACCTCAAGAATATAGAGAGATCCCATCATTCTGAAATCTTTTATTTACTTTATGGACTTTAGAAACAACTTTTGATACAAATGTACCAGAAAAAAAAAGTTTCTAATTATCATTCTCCTTTTCATCTCAATTTGCTGCATCTTTATAAAAAAGCACAATTGGACTCTGAAGACATTCATGAAAATTCTCATTCACAGTTGAAAAGCACCATTCAAGCAGGGTGTGGTGGCTCATGCCAGCACACTGGGAAGCCCAGGCGGGCGAATCACTTGAGTCCAGGAGTTTGAGGCCAGCCTGAGAAACATAGAAAAATCCCATTTTTACAAAAAAAAAAAAAAAAAAAAGCAAAACCTAGCTAAACATAATGGTGCACAGCTGTAGCCCCAGCTACTCGGGAGCCTGAGGCAGGAGGATCACTTGAGCCTGGGAGGTGGGGATGGCAGTGAGCCGAGATTGCGCCACTGCACTCCAGCATAGGCAACAAAGTGAGACTCTCTCAAATTAAAACAAAACAAAACAAAACAACAAAACAACAAAACACCATTCAAGTATTTGATATTTATACTACTGTTTTTTGTTTTGTTTTATACTCTTTTAAGTTTGAATTCTTCTAGAGAAAGCCTTATAATTTTATATTCTGTCACTGTTTCCTGTATTCTAAGGAATTGAAATTAAATTGCAGAAATGTCCAAGCTTTAGAAAATCAATTTGTTTTGACAATAGATAGGAATTTTAAACATTCAATCCTTTCATGGTATCACATTAGGCTCCTTCAGCTATTCACAGCAGAAAGAATATTCTTACTAAGGCAATCTTCATGCTAGTGCAAGCAAACTCAAATCCTTCCAATGATACCTTATCTTCTTTCCTTATCAAGTGCACTCACTAATCGTTTCAAAGAAAAATAAATGCTTCTTGTTTTTAGACACGAATTTTGGCGTTGTTTGTTATACAGGACTTTCGAAAAATAGATAGCTAATACAAACAGAATCTTACTAATCATTATTCGTCCAGTCTCAAATATCCTGCTAAAGACAGACACAGTGGTCACCAATAATATGTGAGGTCAGTAAATACTTGTCAAATAAATTACGGAATGGACTGACAACAGATGTGGGTCAAGAAGAGGGTGATAAAAATGGCGAGAGGATGGTTTCATGCCAGCTTAAACAACAGAACTTTATTCTCTCACAGTTCCAGAGGCCAGAAGTCTGAAATCAAGGTATCAGCTGAGGCGATTACTTCTGGGGGCTCTGAGAAGCTATTTCATGCCTGTATGAGTTTCTTAGGGCTGTAGGCGTAACAAAACACCATGAACCAGGTGACTTTAACAACAGAAATTTACTTACTCAAAGTTCTGGAGGCTGGAATTCCAAGATCAAGGTGTCTGTAGGGTTGATTTCCTCTGCAGTCTCTCTACTTGGATGATAGATGGTCACCTTCTTGCTGCCTCTTCATGTGGTCATTCTCTCATGTGTACACACCCCTGGTATCCCTCTATGTGCCCTAATCTCTTCTTCTTATAAGGACACCAGTCAATTGGATTAGGGCACACTCTAATGGTCTCATTTTAATTACCTATTTAAATGCCCTATCTCCAAATAAAATTATATTCTGAGACATTGGGGGGTTAAGCCTTCAATATATGAATTTGCAGGAGGAGGGGCAATATTCAGTCCATGACAAAGCCTACGTCTTCGCTTCTGGTGATGGCCAGTGATTCTTGGCATTCCTTGGTTTGTAGATGCATCACTCCAATCTCTGCCTCCTTTTTCACATGGTGTGATCCCTGCACATATCTGTATTATGTTGTCTTATGCAAATACCAGTCATATCTAATTAAGGGCACACCCTGCTTCAGTATGATCTCATCATAACTTAACTAATTATATCTGCAATGACTTTATTTCTTATTTTTAATTTTTATTTTTTATTTTTTTTACATTTTCTTTTTTTTATTATACTTTAAGTTCTAGGCTACATGTGCTCAACATGCAGGTTTGTTACATAGGTATACAAGTGCCATGTTGGCTGCTGCACCCATCAACTCATCATTTACATTAGGTATTTCTCCTAATGCTATCTCACCCCCAGCCCCCCACCCATCTACCCCCTACAGGCCCCAGTGTGTGATGTTCCCCTCCCAGTGTCTATGTGTTCTCATTGTTCAACTCCCACTTATCAGTGAGAACATGCAGTGTTTGGTTTTCTGTCCTTGTGATAGTTTGCTAAGAAATGATGGTTTCCAGCTTCATCCATGCCCCTACAAAGGACATGAACTCATCCTTTTTTATGGCTGTATAGTATTCCATGGTGTATATGTGCCACATTTTCTTAATCCAGTCTATCATTGATGGACGTTTGGATTGGTTCCAAGTCTTTGCTATTGTGAATAGTGCTGCAATAAACATACGTGTGCATGTGTCTTTATAGTAGCATGATGTATAATCCTTTGGGTATATACCCAGTAATGTGATCACTGGATCAAATGGTATTTCTAGTTCTAGATCCTTGAGGAATTGCCACACCGTCTTCCACAATGGTTGAACTAATTTACACTCCCACTAACAGTGTAAAAGTGTTCCTATTTCTCCACGTCCTCTCCAGCATCTGTTGTTTCCTGACTTTTTAATGATCGCCATTCTAACTGGAGTGAGATGGTATCTCATTGCGGTTTTAGTTTGCATTTCTCTGATAATCAGTGATGATGAGCAGTTTTTCATATGTCTGTTGGCTGCATAATGTCTTCTTTTGAGAAGTGCCTGTTCATATCCTTTGCCCTCTTTTTGATGGGGTTGTTTTTTTCTTGTAAATTTGTTTAAGTTCTTTGTAGATTCTGGATATTAACCCTTTGTCAGATGGGTAGATTGCAAAAATTTTTTCCAACTCTGTAGGCTGCCTGTTCACTCTGATGATAGTTTATTTTGCTGTGCAGAAGCTCTTTAGTTTAATTAGATCCCATTTGTCTATTTTGGCTTTTGTTGCCATTGCTTTTGGTGTTTTAGTCATGAAGTCTTTGCCCATGCCTATGTCCTGAATATTATTGCCTAGGTTTTCTTCTAGGGGTTTTATGGTTTTAGGTCTAACATTTAAGTCTTTAATCCATCTTGAGTTAATTTTTGTATAAGGTATAAGGAAGGGATCCAGTTTCAGCTTACTACATATGGCTAGCCCAGTTTCCCAGCACCATTTATTACATAGGAAATCCTTTCCCTGCAATGACTTTATTTCTAAATAATGTTACAATATGAGGTACAGGAGTTTGGAACTTAGGGGGACATAATCCATTAAAAAGAGCAATAAAATAAATTCAATAAAAGCTAAGAATAAGGACCCCAAACCTAAACTTTCAGCTGCTAGGAATTGAGAGTTTGCAGCAGGGTCCTGTCCCAGCAGGAAAGTCACAGACACCTGTTAAAAGCAGAAAAAGTTATATCTGGAACAGAGGGTCTCAGGTGCAAGGAATCATTCATCTATCTGACTTTAACTCATTCTGAAGTAAGCATGGAAAGGAAATGTTAATGAGGGAGAGAGATGCCAAGCCAGTAGCTGAAAAATAAAAGCAAGCACTGAAAGACAAATCCAACAGAGAGGTCAGAAACTAGGAACATAAAGGGAGAGAGATGGCAAGCAAGAGGCCAAAGTGCAAAGGTCAGATCAAGAAAGAGGCTGTCAGCAATGCTGGATCTAGTCTCAGGAGTAGGGAATTTCACAGGATTCAATGGTCTGAGGATTCTTATAGTTGCAGTGATCTTGAAATAGATATAAACCATCTAAGGTATCAAACCATCGCTTCCAGATGCTTAAATCACCTGGTCTTCTGTGTAGAGGACTTCACCCACCCTGAAGCAAGAGGAACCTCCAAGCATATGGGCATGAAATGGTTAAATATTAAAGTCCCAAATTGCCGCTTCAATGAATAGCAGAATCATTTTTACCTTGGTCCCCAGGCAGGAAAGAGTCTTTTTGTCCTAAAAGTTTAAATACTCTAGAACTTTCTCAAGAGACAGAGAATGTCCAGACTATCCCCTTAGTTACACTGAGGGAAAACCTGGTCCAAGTTAAGGAGGAAATTAAGACAATGTTAAATAACATCACATTTAGAGTTGCACATATTCATGTATGTAGCTCTTGTTCCAGAATTTGGTTTGATTCATTCTTAAGAAGTCACATTAAGAAAGCCTTCCACTTGCCATTAGGTATTTTATATATAGATGATGAAACTGGCAAGAGCCTGGCTATGAAAGGCAAGATTCTTCATCAGTAAGAGCAACACCACACAGGTCTCATGACTCACCATATCTCTCACACACACACACACACACACACACACACACACACACACGCAACCTCTCTCTCTTTTTCTCCATTTAAAAAAATTTTGCATTTAAAATCCTTTATCTTTCTGGCATACAGATCACCAAATATTCATCTAAAGATGGTGAATCTTTAAGGACTATCTCATTAGAGAATATTGGATGTGAGTGGCCTTCAATGTCACTTTGTCTAATTCCCTCATTTTACAAAGAATTAATCTAAGGTCTCAAGAAGGTAAGAGACTTGCTTGAGTTCATACATCTATATTTAATTACCTTTTCTAATGTGACTGAGACATGTTATGAATTACTGTAAACTACATATAAATTCCTAGATGTTGTGTTTAGTTTTCTGGGGAAAATAAAGAGAAAAAAGTTATGTGTAAACCAAGTGTGTATTAATGGTGACCTTCTGGAACCCAGAATTGAAAAGTTGTCTTTTTCATTTTGTTTTATAAATATTTGTCAGTTCAAATGTAACTGAGATGATTAACAATTCTAAAACTTTATCAGCCAGCTCTTTAGAGGGAGGATAGAAGGCAGTTGTCTTGGTCCATTTTGTATTGCTATAACAGAATACTCAAGACTGAGTAATAAAGGAAAAAAAGTTTACTTGGCTCGTGATTCTGGAGACTGGGAAGTCCAAAAAGCATGGCACCAGTATCTGCTTGGCTTCTGGGGAGGGCCTCATGCTCTGTCACAACATGGTGGAGAAGCAGAAATGGGAAGTGGGTGCATGCCAGTAAGGACAAACATGAGAGGCAACCTCACTTTATAACAACCCAAACTAGTCCATTCCTGAGAGAACTAATCTAATCTCAGAAGAGCAGCACCAAACTACCTGAGCAGAGCCTCCATGACTCAAACATCTCCCATTAGGCCCCACCTCTCAAAGATTCCACCACCCAATATTCCCACATTGGGAATTAAGGCTTTTGGCAGGAACACTCAAACAATAGTGACAGCTAAGGGTAGAGGCTTATAAACTTGAATTCAGAATAGCTAGAGATATGGTATAAATGGTAAGAATGAGAGACAGGAAATGGGAACACCAAACATGGCCTACTCACAATTTCCACTGGGCTGATATGAAGGTCTTTACTGCAATAATATGATTTAGGCTATATATCTTTATAAAGTAGTTAAACCATCAAAACATTTTTTAGCAAACCAAACAAAACACCCATAATTCATTCCTCTTAAGCAATCCTGATTTTCCTGTAGTCATTTAGTGACATAAAATGTTCCAGTCCTAATTAAATCAATTGTTTCTAATTAGGCCCAAGTACTTCCCCCACACTGAGTTGAGATCCAGCAAACAGGCCCTTGCTTTGTGGGGTTTAAGGAAAATCAGTGAATTGCTGGTGACAGTTTTTCTCTCCAGCAGTCAGAAAGCTTCCTGCCTCAGGGAAGCTCCAATTACATGAACTTAAAATGTAGGTTTTGAAGAGGAGGGGAATGAGCTTAAAGAATATTCCTTTCTTCTTCTACTTGGAAAAAAAATTGTCTCTCATAATAATTATTGCTGTAGTTATCACTTGCTATATGTGAAAAACTGTGGGAAACTCTTTTCATGCATTATCTCATTTCATCTTCACAGCACTCCTATGAAACAGCTGCAGGGAAAGTAAAACTTGTGTCAAGAGGCTGGCAATGGGAAACTATGGCTAGAAAAAATAGGAAAGAGAATAAGCTTTGTGTCATTAAAGCAATAAAACCAGCTGATTTGACAAAAGCATTACATGCACATTATGATGAAGCAAGATCACCCCATTTTCCACTGAACAATTAAAAGATTAACTAACAATGGAAGTTATCAGGCCAGAAGGAAAAAGTACTTCATAGAAGTTTGTTGCTCTCTGTATTAGTTAGGGTTCTTCAGTGAAACATAACAAATAGGAAAGACAATTGATAAATGGATGGATTGATGGATAGATAAATAGACAGGTAGGTAGGTAGGTAGGTAGATAGATAGATAGATAGATAGATAGATAGATAGATAGATAGATAG